>NW_007215480.1:0-745 GCF_000164805.1 Carlito syrichta
CACTTCTGAGGACCCAAAAAAGTGCTAATTTTAATTTCTTTAAAATCAGAAAATAAATAAAATAATAATAATAAATCCACCTTGGATTATATCCATCTTTATACTAATACAGTTGCAAAATATAGCTTTTAATATTCTTTATGGAAGAAGGGACTCAAGCAGCAAAAGTACTGAGAGCCCACAGAAAACACAATGCAGTCCTGGCGGCAAATACTGGTCTCCAGACCAACATCCCAACATCCCAGGTCTACGCTGTGGCCTGTTTGTCAGTAGCACGGCCTTGTTTTGCTACCAGCTTTTCTTCTCATCACACCCCTGCAACGCTCTGCCTGTGGCAAGTTCATCAACAAGGACCCTGTAAAACATGGCTCACACTGACTTCAGTTTCAAAAGATGGAGTAGATGCCTTCAGCCCCTACTTGAAATATCCAAATAAAAATTTGGAGTTTTCTGTGTCCTCAACTCAAAATCTTCCCAGAGCCAAAACATTTTATAGTATCCAGCTATCTTTTCAGTCTCTTAACCTTTGGCACTTATTGTTTGCGATGCTCAGATTAGTCATTGACAATATATTGCCTAGTGATGTCTCATTTGTTATCTTGTTTCATTACCTCACTCTTTCTGTATAGGTAGCTGGACTTCCTGACCCTTGTACAAACATATATGATGTAAGCATCTTGATGGAAAGATCTAGCATTATACATAAGTATTCAAAGTCCTGCAATACCTGGCAAAATGTTTTGTA
>NW_007215481.1:0-743 GCF_000164805.1 Carlito syrichta
CACAACCTTTCACAGCAATGTTACATCCATGGTTCTTTTGCAAGAGTAGTTTAATGATACTTCTTAAAAGCAACATTTAAGTAAAATGTATAATTTAATGTTGTGATGAATGCCAAATATAGGATGTTTTCTAGCAAAATAAGCTGCGTGTCTCAGGCCCTCTATACTGTCTGTTAGATCTATATTATTGCAGGATTTTGAGGGGTTATAGATTCAGAGACTTAATTCTCATTACCATTTTATTTTTACAGGTGAGCCTCAGAGCTATTGTGACTTGCCTGTGATTACAAAGCCCACTTTTTCTTGCCTTAATTCCATTGTGCTTCTCCGTTGAAGTCATACAAGTGTGGCACAAAGATGCACAATGGTGACCTGCCTCGTTGCCTTTTTAGTATTGCTTTTCATGTGGTAATCATCCTCTCACGTTTTTCAATACCCAGGTGCAATCAAAGTGGAGCCTGCATCCCCACCTTATTATTTTGAGAAGACTCAGCTTTACAATAAGTCTCATGAAGAACCTTCCAACTCCCTCATGGCAATTGAATGCCGGGTCTGTGGTGATAAAGCTTCCGGGTTCCACTATGGAGTTCATGCTTGCGAAGGATGCAAGGTAAAAAAAAAAAAATTCTTCAAAGAATATATTGAAAATGTTTACCTGTTATTTCATTCCCTATTGCAAACACATTAAAAAAAGAATTGAGCCGGGCTCGGTGGCTCAACCTGTAACCTGTGCCTTTGGGAGG
>NW_007215482.1:0-725 GCF_000164805.1 Carlito syrichta
ATTTTTGATGTATCTCGCCCAAAACAAATTTTGAATGAGAAACTTCATGTTCTCACTGTCTTTCCTCTGTATTAGTTTGCTTTATCTTTTTTTTTTTTTTTTTTACTTTAAAAGATGTGGGGTACAATTCAGCATCAGGTATAAAAATGGTCATTGTACAGGTAAAGTTTGGGCCTCCCTTTGGTCCCCCATTTTGCCTGGTTAGAGATCAGCCACTCTTATTGATATTGTGCCCTCCCCTTCCCTGGAAGTATTCTACTACTGCCAATTCCTTTCTTACAGTATTATGGTAAAAGTTCAGGGTCTGCTTATGAGTAAATGTTCAGGGTTTACTTATGAGTGAAGTTTGCTTTCTATAATGATGCATTGCCCTCTGCTAAAACTTATGAACTGCAGTTGTCTATTCCTTTAGGATAACTTTTTCTCCTCAGGAATATACTCACAATCCCTAAAGCAAATACATTGATGTCATAACTATTTTCATTAATCTTCTGGAAGTATTTAGTTAACTCTGAACTCCAGGGTGAAATTTAGAGACATAAGTTGCCAAACTGAGTCTTCCTGCTATAAGAATAATATTCTAGCCATAAAGTACTGGGAGTCGCATGTACAGCCTACGCTTCAGGACATTTTTAAAGGAGTATGCGACTGTCTAAGAAGGTGCATTTCTTTTTTGCTTTGAGATGAGATGGAGTAAAATCTATGATTCAATCAAGACTAAAAAT
>NW_007215483.1:0-807 GCF_000164805.1 Carlito syrichta
TTTTTTTTTTTTTTTTTTACTTTAAAGATGTGGGGTACAATTCAGCATCAGGTATAAAAATGGTCATTGTACAGGTAAAGTTTGGGCCTCCCTTTGGTCCCCATTTTGCCTGGTTAGAGATCAGCCACTCTTATTGATATTGTGCCCTCCCCTTCCCTGGAAGTATTCCACTACTGCCAATTCCTTTCTTACAGTATTATGGTAAAAGTTCAGGGTCTGCTTATGAGTAAATGTTCAGGGTTTACTTATGAGTGAAGTTTGCTTTCTATAATGATGCATTGCCCTCTGCTAAAACTTATGAACTGCAGTTGTCTATTCCTTTAGGATAACTTTTTCTCCTCAGGAATATACTCACAATCCCTAAAGCAAATACATTGATGTCATAACTATTTTCATTAATCTTCTGGAAGTATTTAGTTAACTCTGAACTCCAGGGTGAAATTTAGAGACATAAGTTGCCAAACTGAGTCTTCCTGCTATAAGAATAATATTCTAGCCATAAAGTACTGGGAGTCGCATGTACAGCCTACGCTTCAGGACATTTTTAAAGGAGTATGCGACTGTCTAAGAAGGTGCATTTCTTTTTTGCTTTGAGATGAGATGGAGTAAAATCTATGATTCAATCAAGACTAAAAATTGAATTTCCATTAAAACTCTGGCATTCCAACCCTCAGGTAAGGTTCCTTAAAGGAAAAGTATCACATGTGGAAAAAGTATACCATTTGTGCATCATTGCTCATTTATTCAAAAATTGCTAGTGAGTATCTACTACGCATGTATGAGTCAATGTTTCCAGGTTCTGTGTTA
>NW_007215484.1:0-1048 GCF_000164805.1 Carlito syrichta
TCCCCTTCCCTGGAGTATTCCACTACTGCCAATTCCTTTCTTACAGTATTATGGTAAAAGTTCAGGGTCTGCTTATGAGTAAATGTTCAGGGTTTACTTATGAGTGAAGTTTGCTTTCTATAATGATGCATTGCCCTCTGCTAAAACTTATGAACTGCAGTTGTCTATTCCTTTAGGATAACTTTTTCTCCTCAGGAATATACTCACAATCCCTAAAGCAAATACATTGATGTCATAACTATTTTCATTAATCTTCTGGAAGTATTTAGTTAACTCTGAACTCCAGGGTGAAATTTAGAGACATAAGTTGCCAAACTGAGTCTTCCTGCTATAAGAATAATATTCTAGCCATAAAGTACTGGGAGTCGCATGTACAGCCTACGCTTCAGGACATTTTTAAAGGAGTATGCGACTGTCTAAGAAGGTGCATTTCTTTTTTGCTTTGAGATGAGATGGAGTAAAATCTATGATTCAATCAAGACTAAAAATTGAATTTCCATTAAAACTCTGGCATTCCAACCCTCAGGTAAGGTTCCTTAAAGGAAAAGTATCACATGTGGAAAAAGTATACCATTTGTGCATCATTGCTCATTTATTCAAAAATTGCTAGTGAGTATCTACTACGCATGTATGAGTCAATGTTTCCAGGTTCTGTGTTACAGCTGTGAACAAGATGACAAAGTCCTGGCCTTTGAGGAGTTAATCAAGCAATTAAGCAAGATAAATCTAGACTGTGACACATGCTGTATAGGAAATGGTGTGAGCTTAGACTACCACAACAGAATACAACATATTGGGTGGCTTAAAGAACAAAAAATGTATTTCTTACAGTTCTGGTGACCGGAAAAATCCAAGATCAAGTTTCTGACATAGTTCAGTTTCTGGGGAAATACCTCTTCCTAGCTTGCAGATGACAGCTTTGCTCTGTGTCCCCACATGGTAGAAAGAGCACACAACTGCTGTGGTCTCTTCTTATAAGGATAGTAATTTTGAACTTGAGGGCAACACCCTTATGACCTCCTCCAAAACAATGTCAACTTGAAATAAT
>NW_007215485.1:0-775 GCF_000164805.1 Carlito syrichta
GGGATTCTTAATTTTTAATTCAGAAGAGCAAAAGCAACTCTTACTACAAACTCAGAGATTGGTAAACCATTGACACGAACAAACTCATCAAGTTACTGATATAGCTTTGGGTTGTTCATTTTGGAATATAATAAACTTATCTTCAAAATAAGTTCTTACCCAGAAGTTTCAGAGACTTCAAGGCTGGTAAAATGGAAACCAAAAGATGGAGCTGATCAGAATGAAGTAATGGATCATGAATTAGCATATTGCATTTGGATTTGCCTTTCTGTTATTTATTTCACTTTTATGATTATCTATGCTGTGAGAAATGAATTATTTTTTGTAATTAAAACAAGCCATGGATAAATATAATAACCAATGTTTACATAATACTTAATCTGCTTTTCTTCCTAGGTGTTTCACATATATTAACTGAGTTAATTGACTAATTAAATGAAATAATTTATTTCTTACAACAGAGTTATTATTAGGCCCACTTTTCAGATGGTAAAACTAAGACTCAATTTGCTAAAATAATCTTCATGAGGTATTGCAAATACTAAGTGGGCAAAGCCAGGGTTCAAACCCAGGAATCTGAAACCAGAGCTCATGCTTTTATCCACATCACTATAATGCCTCTAATTCATCATTAAGAAGGTCAAAGAGGTTAGGAAATGCTAAATTAATGGGTTGGATACACTTGCTTATAGGACTAATTATTTTGGAAAAAAGCATTTGTAAAGACATCTTTACATATCAGATAGATACAAATAAAGCACAACTTCTAAGTATT
>NW_007215486.1:0-1003 GCF_000164805.1 Carlito syrichta
TCATTTTGGAATATAATAAACTTATCTTCAAAATAAGTTCTTACCCAGAAGTTTCAGAGACTTCAAGGCTGGTAAAATGGAAACCAAAAGATGGAGCTGATCAGAATGAAGTAATGGATCATGAATTAGCATATTGCATTTGGATTTGCCTTTCTGTTATTTATTTCACTTTTATGATTATCTATGCTGTGAGAAATGAATTATTTTTTGTAATTAAAACAAGCCATGGATAAATATAATAACCAATGTTTACATAATACTTAATCTGCTTTTCTTCCTAGGTGTTTCACATATATTAACTGAGTTAATTGACTAATTAAATGAAATAATTTATTTCTTACAACAGAGTTATTATTAGGCCCACTTTTCAGATGGTAAAACTAAGACTCAATTTGCTAAAATAATCTTCATGAGGTATTGCAAATACTAAGTGGGCAAAGCCAGGGTTCAAACCCAGGAATCTGAAACCAGAGCTCATGCTTTTATCCACATCACTATAATGCCTCTAATTCATCATTAAGAAGGTCAAAGAGGTTAGGAAATGCTAAATTAATGGGTTGGATACACTTGCTTATAGGACTAATTATTTTGGAAAAAAGCATTTGTAAAGACATCTTTACATATCAGATAGATACAAATAAAGCACAACTTCTAAGTATTTAAAGTCTTTATGACATAGTAAGGATCTTTTTCAGATCAATGCAATAAGCTAGCCATGAAAGAAACCTAGTCTATATTGTAACTTCTCTTCTGAAATTTGAATATTGGTCATAATTGTCCTCTAAAAGTTGCTTGATCCATTTCACTATGAGCTGTTAAATTCATGCCAATTAATAATATCTACCTGTTTGTGTGAGCTGTCAGCAGATACATCACTATAAATATTGAGACCTGATAAATCAAAAGCAAAAGAATTTATTTCCTCAGTACAGAACCATTTATTGATTTTTCTACCAGGTACCAGTCACTGTCCTAGGCAATGGAGCCTCTCACAGTTTTAATT
>NW_007215487.1:0-1046 GCF_000164805.1 Carlito syrichta
ATAATACTTAATCTGCTTTTCTTCCTAGGTGTTTCACATATATTAACTGAGTTAATTGACTAATTAAATGAAATAATTTATTTCTTACAACAGAGTTATTATTAGGCCCACTTTTCAGATGGTAAAACTAAGACTCAATTTGCTAAAATAATCTTCATGAGGTATTGCAAATACTAAGTGGGCAAAGCCAGGGTTCAAACCCAGGAATCTGAAACCAGAGCTCATGCTTTTATCCACATCACTATAATGCCTCTAATTCATCATTAAGAAGGTCAAAGAGGTTAGGAAATGCTAAATTAATGGGTTGGATACACTTGCTTATAGGACTAATTATTTTGGAAAAAAGCATTTGTAAAGACATCTTTACATATCAGATAGATACAAATAAAGCACAACTTCTAAGTATTTAAAGTCTTTATGACATAGTAAGGATCTTTTTCAGATCAATGCAATAAGCTAGCCATGAAAGAAACCTAGTCTATATTGTAACTTCTCTTCTGAAATTTGAATATTGGTCATAATTGTCCTCTAAAAGTTGCTTGATCCATTTCACTATGAGCTGTTAAATTCATGCCAATTAATAATATCTACCTGTTTGTGTGAGCTGTCAGCAGATACATCACTATAAATATTGAGACCTGATAAATCAAAAGCAAAAGAATTTATTTCCTCAGTACAGAACCATTTATTGATTTTTCTACCAGGTACCAGTCACTGTCCTAGGCAATGGAGCCTCTCACAGTTTTAATTGCTCCTTAGTGAATGTAAGCCTTAGTTTCCTGATTTGGATGCAGAGGAAGATAATGACTAGATTTTTAATGTGACATTTCCAGACCCAATAGGTGCTTCCTATTCTCTTCATTTGTTTCCTGCATCATGATATGATACTGTTTTCTTCAAATGAGTAATACATCAGTGCCTCTGAAATGATCCAACTGTCTTTACCGATTTTCTGGAAGAATATGTTTTCAAGATGACATCTATCTGTAGAGAGGGAGACGCTGTTAATAGTTATATGCAGATACAGCATTGTATTTAATGGCAGA
>NW_007215488.1:0-756 GCF_000164805.1 Carlito syrichta
GAAGATATGAATGTTTTTCCATTGGGAAAGGTAATATACACATGGTAAAAGTCAAACTATACCAAAAAGCATTTGCAATGACAGCTAAGTCTTCCTCCCACCCCATCATCAACTCCTGGTTCCTTTTCTCCAGAGTCAACTACTATTACCAAATTAGTACATATCCTTCCAGAAATGTTTTTTGGAAGCACAAATACAGCACAATTATGTTGAAGGATGTACATATATTCATAAATGCACATTTACATATGTATATATTCTTCAAAACAAAACTCAAACACATCATGTTATAAACCCAGTTGTGTTTTTTTCTTGGTAACAGCTGTAATAGCATTCCATTATATGGACGGAGCATCATTTATTCAATTAGTCTTTCTTACCGCACATTTCATTTAAACAAACCAACTCTATTTACCTGGCAGGGAAAGGAAAGAGAACAAAAACAACATATTTCAAAAGATCTGGTGATTTTGCCTACCATTCCTATTTACAGTGCACATTTTAGAGTATAATGGTGGAAAGATGTAATTCTAACACTCTCAGTCTTGGTTTCAGCCCACCCCTCATAGTGTAAATGCTTAGTTGTGTGGAATATGAGTCTGGTTACATAGGGCAAAAGCTCACCATGGCACAGTAAGTGGGGTCCAAATATTCAATTGCATAAATTGCTTGGCATTACTGTGAAGTTAATGAAAAGCAACCTCTTCCAAGTAGTGTGGGGAAAAAGGGGGAAATATTTGTTGTGTTAGATGATTT
>NW_007215489.1:0-742 GCF_000164805.1 Carlito syrichta
AGCTCACCATGGCACAGTAAGTGGGGTCCAAATATTCAATTGCATAAATTGCTTGGCATTACTGTGAAGTTAATGAAAAGCAACCTCTTCCAAGTAGTGTGGGGAAAAAGGGGGAAATATTTGTTGTGTTAGATGATTTCTTTCATTAGAAACAGGCCAATATTATAAGCAAAATGTACGCTGAATTAAAGAAGTCCCAAATGTCAGTCAGTTCATAATTGTTCTACCACCCATCCATCTCACACCCCCCAACTATACAATTAAGAGCCTTTGCTTGTTTCCATTGAGAACTGAGGCTGAGAAGGGGCCACATCACCATATATCCATATTCGTATTATTTGCTGGGCTTTATTGTTCTTTCTTATTTTATATAACACCTATAGATACAAATTAGTTTTTGCAACTAGCATTCAGTAGGACAGAGATCTGTTCCAATCTCGGAAGGAAAAAAAACTGAACAAGTTGAATGTAAACAGAATTGTACTGCTCAGGCAATTTAAAGGATTTTCTAGGGTAATTTTTGACAGCATGTGGCAGACAAATGTTGACTCAGCTTCAACTTAACACACAACTCCTCTATGTTGCAAAACCCACAGTGATGTGCCCAGAGACATAAGGTATGGTACAGGTCGAGAGCAGAGATTAATTTTGCAGAGATTACCTTCTGCTGGGAAGAAGTCACTTTTTCTATTTTATGGAAGAAGAGAAGGCTCAGCTAGATTTGAAAGAATAGGTAATATTA
>NW_007215490.1:0-2047 GCF_000164805.1 Carlito syrichta
CTAAAGCAGCAAAATGTGTAACTACTGGCTGCAATTTAAAGCCTTTGGAGATCTACAGGATGACAATCTGGCTCTGCTCCAATATAGTTCCTAAATTCTATCTGTAATTTGTAATACGTGAATAATTATTGATGTACATTTATTGTGAAGTTAATAGTGAATGACTACATTTTAAGACAAACAAAACATTTTTTCAAAACTATTTGGTGACCTTAAGAAAATATCTAAAATTATTCTTCAAAATATATTTTGATAATTCTCAGCAATCAGTAAAGAGATAAATTAAAATTGAACCAGAAATAATAAACTAAATAATAATAAGCATGAGAAATACAAGATTTTATTTTGGGATCTATTTATATTTGGAAAACTCTTAAAACAGGCCTCAAACTTTTTTGAAATATGTGTGATTTTTGAGTATTTATATTTAGCAATTATAAATTAAGGAAAAATCTAATGACCCGTGAATTTCCAAATGTTTGATATTTCTGCTGAGAAAACTGTTCTAAAAACATTGCTTCAATCTGTTTTTAAAACAGCTTTCTTGAGATATAGTTTACATGAAATATGCTCCTTCAAGTGTATAATTAGATAGTTTGTAATATGTTTGTAAATATTTATGTATCCATCATCATAATAAATTGTAAAATATCGTCACTGCCTTTACAGAAACTCTTTAGCCATTAGCTATCACACCTCATCACCCCACCTCTGCAGCTCCAGGCACCCACTCATCCACTTTCTGTCCACAGATTTGCTGATTCTGAGCTTTGTATATGAATGGAATTATACAATTCGTTGTCTTTGTGACAGCTTTTCACTTAGCTTTCTATAATATTTTCGAAGTTCATCTATGTCGTGACATAGATCAGCATTTTCACCTTTTCTATCATCAAATAGTGTTTGTTGTAGGGTATATTTCACTTATTCATTCACCAGTTAAAGGTCCTTTGCATGTATCCCACTTTTTGCTATGATGGCTAATGCTACTATGAACATTAAGGTACAAGTTTTTGTGTTCATATTTTTATTTCTCTTGGGTACATACCTAAGAGTGAGATTGTTGGCTTGTATAGTAACTATTTTTTGAAGAACTGCCCATTGGACATTTCCTAGGTTGCTGCCTCATTGTACCTTTCACCAGCCGTGTTATGAGAGTTCCAAATTCTCCACATTTTTGTCATCACTTATTTTTTTAAGTTATAGCCATACTAGCAAGTGGAAATGATATCCTGTCTTGCATTTGCCTGGTGACTATTGGTGTTAAGCATTTCTTCATATGCTTATGGCCATTTGTGCATCTTTGGAGAAATTTCTATTCAAATTCTTTACTCAGATTTTAACTTGATTAATTGCCTTTTTATTATTGAATTGTAAGCGCTCGTTATATATTCTAGGTACAAACCATATATATGTATACATGTACATAAAATTTTATACACACATATACAATTTACAAATTTTTTCTTCTGTGGGTTGTGTTTTTATTTTCTTAGTGGTCATTGAAACACAAAAGTTTTTAATGTTGATGACATCCAATTTCTTTCTTTATTCATTTATATTTCGAGAAGACTTTGCCTAACCCAGTCATGAAGATTTACTCCTATGCTCTCCTCTAGGAGCTTTATAGGCGTAGCTGTTACATTTAGGTCTGTGTTGCATTTGAGATTAATTCTGGTGTGGAGTTTGAGGAAGGGATCCCACTTCACTATTTTGCTTGTGAATAGCCAGATAATCAGCACCATTTATTAGAAACACTATTCTGTCCCCTATGAATTGCCTGGAACTCTCGATGAAGTCAGTTGACCATAAATGAGAGGGCTTATTTTTGGTCTAACTTCTATTACATTGATCTATGTGTCTATCTTTATGCCGGTACCACATTATATTTATTATTGTGGTTTTACATTAAGTTTGGAAATCAGGATATGTGAATTCTCTTTCTTTTTTGAAAACTGTTTTATCTATTCTGTGTCCTTGCATTTCCATGTAAATTTTGGGATAAGCGCATCATGATTGCATTGACTAGGCAATTCAATTTTCTTAG
>NW_007215491.1:0-1132 GCF_000164805.1 Carlito syrichta
TGGAAGAATCAGTGACCTGTTTGCAACAAGTTGGGGCATTTTTTCCACAAATCATAAAGCAACCTTTCCAAAACTTCCAGATAAAACTTTGGCTAACTGTTTGATTTGGGAGAACAAATTCCAAGTGTACTACAAGGTGCCTGCCCTCCAAAAAATAATTCTGTTTTGGGGGATGTCCTGCCTCATATATCTCAGAGTTTCTTTAATATCATCATGTTTATTATTATGATACTATGAGAAAGGGATTGGCAGTAGTGGGAAACTGCCAGGGTCAGGGGCACACCTCATCAACAAGGGTGCCTGTATAATGACTATTTGTATGCCTAACCCTGAATTGTACTCCAAATTTTTTCAATAAAAAGAAGAAAAATATAATATTATCATGTTGAATTCTTTTTCAGGCATTACATAGTTTTCCTTTTCACTGGAATCTGTTGCTGGAGAATTATTGTGTTCCTTTGTAGATGTCATATGTCCTTAATTTTTCATGTTTCTTGTATTTTAGATTGATGTCTCTATCCTTTGTTCTTTTCTTTTTCTTTCCTTTTTTTGTTTTTGTTTTTGTTTTTGGTTAAGGTATGTGTGAGTCTATGTGTGAGGGTTCAATTGGAATTCCTTTTATTTCCCAGTCTTTCTCTTTTTCTTCTCCATTCATTTTGTGCTAGTCACATGTGTGTGTGTTTTGTTATCCCAGTTTTTGTTGGTGGTGGTTTTTGCTTTGTTTTACTTTGTTATTATTCTAATTTGTTTTGGTGTGTATGTGTCTGTGAGTGTGTGTGTTCAACTGTTTTTTGCTTTGGCTTCTGCTTTCATTTTCTGTTTGTTTTTTTCAACTTTTTATTTTTATTTTTTAATTTTTGTCCATCATATTCTATTCTATTTTTCTCTGGTCTCCTCATTGATGCTACTGTATCTTGGACTCAGGGGGTACACACTTTGCATCATCACATGAAGTGGTAGTGGGGAGTGGGTCTCAGGGAACACATACCACAATCTGTGGACTTTGTGATTTGCAAGTAGTTTCTGAATCCTAGCTCCCCATCCTCTACCTTATTTAACTTTCAAAACTACAAGAGACAGCAAAGCTTCATACCAACAGGCCTGTTTCAAAATAGAACAAATCCAGAGCCCA
>NW_007215492.1:0-744 GCF_000164805.1 Carlito syrichta
TAGCCAGAACTACAGGCATGCGCTACCATGCCTAGCTGATTTTTTGATTTATTGTAGAGATGAGGTCTTGCTGCCCAGGTGGGTCTCAAACCCGCAGGCTCAGGCAATCCACTCACCTCAGCCTTCCAAAGGTGTGGGATTACAGGCTGAGCCACCGAGCCCAGCTTGTCATTCTTTTTTTCCTTTCTTCTGTGTGTAATACTTTCTTAAGTGTTTCTTGTACAGCTGGTGTGGAGGCAGTGTAAACTCTTAGGGATTGAATATCTAAGAAGGATTTTAATTCTCCATCACTGGTAAAACTTAGCTTAGCTGGGTAAGTAATTCTTGGTTGAAATTGTTTATCTTTGAGAACTTTGAAGATTGGCCTCCAATCTATCCTAGCCTGAAGTGTTTCTGTGGATAAGTCTGCTGCTATTCTAACTGGTCTTCCCTGGTAGGTAGTCTGACCTTTCTCTCTTGCTGCCTTTAGAATTTTTTCTTTTATACCTACTTTGTATAGGTGAATTACTATGTGTCTAGGAGTTGGTCTTCTCATTTGTTGTCTTGCAGAGGTTCTCTGAATGTCTTGTGTTTGGATGGTCATGTCACTGATGAGATGCGGGAAGTTTTCTTGGATAATTTCATGGAGTATTTTTTCCCAGGGTAGTTTCTGTCTCTCTATTTGCCTCAGGGATTCCAATTAATCCTAAGTTCAGCCTCTTGATGTAATCATTCATCTCTTGGAGGTTTTTCTCTGTCTTTTAA
>NW_007215493.1:0-2016 GCF_000164805.1 Carlito syrichta
TTTTATATCTCTTTAGCCATGTCTCTTACATCTCTTCATCTACTGCTCCATCCTTTGCTGTTTCTTAGACACTCCAGATAAATTCCTAACTTTTGCACTAGCTATTTCTTTTGTTTGGAAAATTCTTACTGTAGATATCTAAATAGCTAACACTATCACTTGTTTCAAGTTTCCATACAAATGTAACCTATTTAATGAGGCCTAAGCTGAACATCTATTAAAATTGCAAATCACCTTTCCCTGGCACATCTAATTCCCATTACCCAGGCTTCATTTTTCCTCTTTCTCACATCTGCTTCAAAAACACTATGGAATTTACTAATTTATTACATTTGTTGTGTATTATTCATCTCCCCAAACTAGAAGGTAAGCTTCACAAGAAAAGGAAATTTTGTTTCTTTTAATCTATGGTATATCCAGTGAGTTGAGGACCATGCTTTACACAAAATACATATCTATTGAAGATTGAACACATAAACTATAACATTTGAAATTTCCACTCACTCACTCACCCAATATATTTAATGACTATTATGTGCCAGTCCCTGTAATAGCATTAGGATACAGCAGAAGAAAAAAAGATGCATGGTCCCTTTTCATGGAGCTCACAGCCTACTGGGAAGACACAACCCTACAGAAATATTCCAATGAACAAATGTCTGAATAAAAAGACAGTATTGTAAGGAAAAATTATAATATACCTTTAAATGACATAATATAGAAAACTGCCTTAAATCGAAGTTTCAGGGAAGACCTCATTAAAGAAGTAACATAGCAGATAAAAATTGAAGGCTAAGGAACAACTGAAACATCAAAAAATATAAGAAATATATAGTTGCCCCTCAATATTCATGAGGAGTTGGTGTCCAGGACTCTCAAGAGATACCAAAATCCACAGATGCTTCATATCCTTATATAAAATCCATAATATTTTTATAAAAACTATGCACAGCCTCCTGCATACTTTAAATCATCTCTAGATTACTTACAATACCTAATACAATGTAAATGCTATGTAAATAGTTGTCATACTGTATTTTTTATGGAATAATGACAAGGAAAAAGTCTGTACATGTTGAATATAGATTCATTTCTTCTCCTTTTTTAGTATTTTCAGTCCTTGTTTAGTTGAATTCATGAATGAGGAACACATGAATACAAAAGATTGACTCTATGCGCAAAGTTCTTAAAATGAGAAAGAGTCAAAAATGGTCAGCATAATTGGAGCACAATTAATGAACAGACGAACAAAACCAGATATGGTTACAGAAGTCAGCATGGACTAGATCATGCCAGGCTTTGTTAGTTTTCAGAGGATTTCAAATTTATCCTAAGCACGAAGGAAAGATGTTGAGGAAAGTTAAGCAGAGTAATGATGTGATGGCATTTTGTGATTTGCACTGTCATTCTGCCTATTGTATGTGGAATTACTTAGAAGAGAACAGAAGTAGAAGCAGGAAAGCCCGTCAAAGTGTGATGACATTATTTTCAGTGAGGGATGACAGTGTGACATACAAGTGTGACCTGGTGGTGACTGCTGAGAGGGAAATAATGAGATGGATATAAGGCATATTTTTAAATTAGATGGTCAACTTGGTGATGGATTAAGTATAGAAACAAGTGTGACTTCCTGGTTTCTATCACAAGCAAATGAATGGACATAGGTAGATCCAAAGATTAGGATAAGAAACAGATACTAAGATAATGAGTCACTAACTGCCTTTATGGAAAAATTGGGACTAAGAAGCAAGTGATAGGGAAAAAATAGATTCATTTTCAAATTTATTTACGTTCACTTTTGAGATCATTTTATATTTTATATATTGCACCCTAAATTGTCCCAAAAGGCTCTACAGAAATGCCTGTGTCCTACAATTTCAAACAGAATGAACAATTGGCTGGATATTTTTCATGGATAGCAAATATGTCAGATGGTGTGCAATATGAACAATTCTGAATATTGTCTTTTTTGGTTCTTATACCAGTGAATGTGGAGAGTTAGTGTTCCTCAAGTCT
>NW_007215494.1:0-774 GCF_000164805.1 Carlito syrichta
AACCACTTGGCAGGTATTACCTTGCAGCTCCAGAAACTGCATTTTATCAGCTCAACCAAAATTACTCAGTGTATCAGGGTTTGTATTACTTTCCTATGCTACTGTAAAAAATTACTACAAATTTAGTATATTAAAATAATATAAATTTATCACCATATGGTTTTGGAGGCTAGAAGTCTGAAATGGGTCTCATTGGGCTAATATCAAGGTGTCAGCAGGGCTGTTCCTTTCTGGACACTGCAGGGGACCATCTGTGTCCTTGTCTTTTCCAGCTTGTAGAGGCTGGCAGCCCACAATCTTTGCTTCATGGGTGGCCTTCTTCCATCTTCAAAGCCAGCCATGGCTGTTTAAAACTTTGTCACATCAAATCACTCTGACTCTGCTTCCTCTGCCTTCCTCGTTTACTTTTTTTTTTTTTTTTGAGTTGGAGTCTCACTCTGCTGTCCAGGCTGGAGTGCAGTGGCACACTCACGACCACCCCAGCGTCAACCTGCTGGGCTTCGGCATTCCTTCTGCCTCAGTCTTCCAAGTAGCCACTACCACTCCCAGCTAATTTTTTAATTTGTTGTAGCAACACGGTCTCACCAAGTTGTCCCGCGAGCTCAGGCAATCCACTTGACTCTGCCTCGCAAAGTGCTGGGATTACAGGCAGAGCCACCCAACCTGGCCCTCCCTCTTTTACTTATAAAGGCCCTTTGATTACATTGGACCCACATGGTATCTCATTTTAAAGTCACTGATTAGCAACTTACCTGCACTTGTAATTTTCCCTTG
>NW_007215495.1:0-1991 GCF_000164805.1 Carlito syrichta
TCTAGCCTAGCTGGACAGGCTGCTTCTCCTCAGCTAAGCCTGAGGAATGCCTGATGGTACTCACCTGATTCAGTGGGATGGCGTCCTTCCAGCAGTTGCCACTTAGAGTTCCTTTTCCTGCCTTCTGACTTCCTTGTCTTTCTAAGTGTGGCTTCCCCAGAGACAGTCCTCAAAGGGTTTCATAGCAAAAAAAAGAAATGCATTCAACAGAGCTGGCTGACAAAACAAAAAGGGATTAGAATTTTGCCTCATAAATAACCAGTTTTTAAAACTCATTTGTGCTAGTTCTCCCTCTTTGGTGTGCTTGAGAGTCAGAGAGAGACTTCATAAGCAAAACCAGAGTCCTCACCTTGGAGGCTCCGATTCACAGTAATTGCCCCTTAGCTGCGATTTTACTTTCTATGGTGTTAGCTATACACTTTTATCAGTGGTCTGAAAATATTCTATGGAAAGTTCTGAAATAAACAACCCACACGTTTTAGATCATGTGCCATTCTGTGTGGTGTGATGAAATCGCACATCCTGCTGCTTCCTGGCTGGGACATGAATCCTCCCTTTGTCCCATGTATCCACGCTGTATGCACCACCCACCTGTTAGCCACTTGGCCGTCTTGGTTGTCAGATGGACTGTCTCCGTGACCAAGTGCTTGTGTTGAAGGGACTCGTACTTTACTTTTATTACAGTACATTTTGAAAATTGCTCTATTTTATTAGTAGTAGCTAAGTCATATATTTTCATTGTAGAACATTCGGCAAATATAAAAGCACCAGAAAGAGAGTAAACACTACCCATGAGCTACTGATGGTTTACCTCATGGTTAATTTCATTTGGGACGGAGGATAACGTGTGGTATTGATTTTCTTCCTGTGACTGTCCTTCATCCCTTCTGTTCTCTCCATGCCCTTATTTCCCTTCTTTGTCTCTTTCCTCCCTTCCCCTCTACCTTCTAATATGTAACCGTATACCCTCTGGTATATTACGTAGAAGTTCTCATTTGTGTCCCTGAAATATTTTCTAATTTTAATATTTTTTCAATCATGTGCTTTTAAATTCCTGACTATTGCTGTGTCACTAGACCGTGGCTCCGACAAGGCAGAGACCTTATTTTGTTCACAGCTGAGTCCAGGGTAAGCCACAGTTCCCTATAAGAGATCATAATTTAACAAGTTCAATATAACTTGTCATCTGAGTTTTTCCCTAATTTTTGTTATTGTAGCACCTCATTAGATATACTTATCTCCATATATGTATTAGCATGTTTAACCATTTTCTTGAGTAAATTACACCTTGAGGTAGAATTCTACATTGAGGTGGCATAGCAGACCAAAGGATGTATAATGGGAGAAGGAACCTATTCAAACCAGCTGAAGCTCAAATGGAAATTTATTGAAGGGCACAGAGACCCAAGCCTCTAGAACCTAAGAACAAGAAAGAGATCTGAGCTTCACTGGGGAACTTGAACTGGTTGATAGAAATTCAGTAACCAGAGATTTGCTCTGTCTTTTCTTGTTTTCTTATTTTCTTTCCTCTCTTATTACATCTACTTCATTTTTCTTCCCTTATAAATCAGCTTTCTCTGTTTTCTCATGTGAATGACAGAAAAATGATCATTGCAGCCCTGGGACATTTCAGCAACAAAGCTACAACCAAATGCAGTCATCCCTCAGTATCCAGAGGGACTCTGGCTATTTCCATGGATACAAAACTCCGCAGATACAAAACTTCACAGACGCTCAAGTTCCTGATATAAAATGGTGTAGATTTGCATATAACCTACACATATCCTACCATATACTTTAATCATCTCTAGATTGCTTATAATACCTAATACAATGTAAATGCTTTGCACAGTTGCTATACTGTATTACTTTTTATTTGTATTTTTTATTGTATTATTATTATTTTTAATCTATGTGTATGTGTGTGTGACAGAGAGAGAGAGAGAGAGAGAGAGAGAGAGAGAAAGCAGGATTTGAGAGAACAGAAAAGC
>NW_007215496.1:0-522 GCF_000164805.1 Carlito syrichta
TGTGCCATTCTGTGTGGTGTGATGAAATCGCACATCCTGCTGCTTCCTGGCTGGGACATGAATCCTCCCTTTGTCCCATGTATCCACGCTGTATGCACCACCCACCTGTTAGCCACTTGGCCGTCTTGGTTGTCAGATGGACTGTCTCCGTGACCAAGTGCTTGTGTTGAAGGGACTCGTACTTTACTTTTATTACAGTACATTTTGAAAATTGCTCTATTTTATTAGTAGTAGCTAAGTCATATATTTTCATTGTAGAACATTCGGCAAATATAAAAGCACCAGAAAGAGAGTAAACACTACCCATGAGCTACTGATGGTTTACCTCATGGTTAATTTCATTTGGGACGGAGGATAACGTGTGGTATTGATTTTCTTCCTGTGACTGTCCTTCATCCCTTCTGTTCTCTCCATGCCCTTATTTCCCTTCTTTGTCTCTTTCCTCCCTTCCCCTCTACCTTCTAATATGTAACCGTATACCCTCTGGTATATTACGTAGAAGTTCTCATTTGTGTCCCTGAA
>NW_007215497.1:0-391 GCF_000164805.1 Carlito syrichta
CAACCATGCTACCCCTCAAAAATGGACTGGATAAGAAAAAAAAAAGATGGTACATATGCACGATGGAATATTACACAGTCATAAAGAAGAACAAAATTATGGACTTCTCAGGAATTTGGATGGAGTTAGAGTTTATCATACTCAATGGTCTATCACAGAGACAAAGAACCAAGTACCATGTGCTCTCACTCATAAATGGACCCTGAACATTTACCATAATACTGCAAGAAAGGGATTGACGGTAGCTGAAAACTGCTGAGGGTGAGGGAACATAATATTCAATAAGGGTACCTGATTTCAAATCAGGCAAAATAGGGACCAAGGGGAGGCCCAAACTTTACCCACACGATGACCACTTATCTGCCTAATCCTGAATTGTATCCCACATATT
>NW_007215498.1:0-697 GCF_000164805.1 Carlito syrichta
TATAGCTCAAAATGTATGGCATTGAGACTGGCTTCACCATAGGATGAAGAAAGCAGGAAATAGTATATTATCACCAACAAAAAGCAGGATAATTTACAAAAATTACAACTTCACCTGAACCCATCACAGAGTTTAGTTGTTAACTAGCCCAAAATCATAGGCAGGACAGGATGCTCCAAGGAAAGATGGAATGTGAATACTGGCTCCCTGATGGCACAGAATGAGAGGACGAAGCTACCACACAAGAGGGAAACCAAGACACTCAACCAGAATTCTTACACACTGCTAAAGGTCAAGTGTGGGTTAGCATGAGCATACAGAACCCCTGGAAGCCGTAGACACTAGCTGGAATTCACACCTCAGTCAGAAATCAATAACAAAAAGATGTCTGGTAAATCTTCAAAAAGTTTGAAATTAGGTAACACACTTCTAAAAAAATCTACTAGTCAAATAAGTAGCCACAAGAGAAACTACAAAATATTTTGAAGTGATTAAAAATGAAAACACAACATATCAATGTTTTAGGCTGTAGTTGAAGTCATACTTGAGGAGAAATTTATAGTGTTACACGTTTATTTTGAATACAAATATCACAAATCAAAAAAATGTACATTGTTGCTTTGAGACACTAGAAAAAAGCAAATTGAACCCAAAGTAAGCAAAAGGTGGAATAATAAAGAGAAGAGCAAAATTAATG
>NW_007215499.1:0-764 GCF_000164805.1 Carlito syrichta
ACTTCACCTGAACCCATCACAGAGTTTAGTTGTTAACTAGCCCAAAATCATAGGCAGGACAGGATGCTCCAAGGAAAGATGGAATGTGAATACTGGCTCCCTGATGGCACAGAATGAGAGGACGAAGCTACCACACAAGAGGGAAACCAAGACACTCAACCAGAATTCTTACACACTGCTAAAGGTCAAGTGTGGGTTAGCATGAGCATACAGAACCCCTGGAAGCCGTAGACACTAGCTGGAATTCACACCTCAGTCAGAAATCAATAACAAAAAGATGTCTGGTAAATCTTCAAAAAGTTTGAAATTAGGTAACACACTTCTAAAAAAATCTACTAGTCAAATAAGTAGCCACAAGAGAAACTACAAAATATTTTGAAGTGATTAAAAATGAAAACACAACATATCAATGTTTTAGGCTGTAGTTGAAGTCATACTTGAGGAGAAATTTATAGTGTTACAAGTTTATTTTGAATACAAATATCACAAATCAAAAAAATGTACATTGTTGCTTTGAGACACTAGAAAAAAGCAAATTGAACCCAAAGTAAGCAAAAGGAAGAATAATAAAGAGAAGAGCAAAATTAATGAAATAGAAAATAGAAAAGCGGCAAAAAAAAATCAATAAAACCAAAGATAGGGCTTCAAAATGTTCATAAAATTGATAAAACCCTATATATATAAACACTAAAAAAAAAGAGAAAAGACAGAAATATAGGAAACTAAAATGGAGAATTCATTATATACCCTTTAGACATGAAAAA
>NW_007215500.1:0-30121 GCF_000164805.1 Carlito syrichta
TGTTCCTTTGAGAAGAGACAGTTTAGTACTGCAAGTGAGAGCGTGCCAATTAGTCCCAGCCGGCTTAGATTCAAATCCAGATCCAAGTATGACTTTGGGCAAGTTAATTAACTTTTCTGTACCTCAATGTTCTCATCTATAAAATGAGGATGGTAAAAGCCCCTAACTCACAAGATCTCGTCACACTTTGCCTCTCAGTTTCTGTTCCTAAATTGAAAAGCACATAGCGGTAGAATTTGAGGAGAAGACATAATTTGCAATTAGTAGGGAGGCAGAAAGAAAGAAAAAGAGCTAACCATTGTTCCCTGCCTGCTTCCTCAGTAGGTTGTTAGCTTCACTGGGCTGCAACTTGATTCATTATATACCAGCACCAGGTGCCCTGCATAACGTAATTGACACTCAGTAAATATTTGTTGAATGACTAAAAGCATTTTCGTGTGCACTTTTAAATATAAATCAATTTGATCTGTATTTTAATATATTTGGCCATGTAGTTATCTAATAATTTTGATGTTTCGTTTTTTAACAACTAAAAATCATCTTAACAATTAGAATTATCTTTGAAGTATTTGTGATAATTTTGTTGTTGTTGTTTTTACAGGCCAGTTGGAATGCCAAAAATGGAAAAAGTCTACTTACATAATCCTAGTTCCGAAGAAACTATTACTCTAATATCAATATCTGCTACAACATCACATTTTCATGCATCATTTTTTCAAAACAGGGTAAGTGTCTCTGCTATAAATGGTTTCCCTGAGTTTGAAATGGAAATGTCTATATTTTTATTGATGAATAATTGAATTTTGCTGCAATTAGAATCTGGTTTGAATGTTTCATATCTGTTCCTGGTTTCAGTTGGTTCCAGTTCTAAGAATTATGACTTCTACTCTTAAACACACATTATTTTTTTCAGCATGAAACAATTCAGCAAATCTACTATGAACGTTAAGCACTCTAAAAATGTAGCATTCTTATATTTAGTAGATTTTCTTTTCCTTCCTACTAATAGATAATTCCTTGGCACTGTGTCTTCTCTTGGTACATAATAAATTACCACATACTGGATGACTTGAGACACTTACTTAGCACATAGTTCTATAAGCCATTAAGTCCAGTAGATTGTTTGTTTAGTGTATCATAGGCTGAAATTAAGCGGTCATCCGGGCTAAGTCTGTCTGGAGGCCCTGAGGGGAAATCACTTCCAAACTCATCCAAGTTGATGGCAGAATTAGGTTCAAACAAGCTGCTGAACTGAATCCTTCATTTCATTGCTGGCTGTTGGCCAGGGACCTCTCTCAGCTTCTCAAGGAACCCACATCTCACGGTTTACCCATCTTCAAGCCAGCAACAGCATATCCTCTCCCTTTTTCGTACCTCTTTGGCTTTCTCCTCTGCCTCCAGAGGGGAAAACTGCCTTTAAAGGACTTGTGTCATTGGATCTGGACCATCTAGATAGTCTCCCCTTTGACTAACTCAAAGTCAACTGACTGGTAACCTTAAAATGTCTGCAGAAATCCCTTTTGCCATGTAATATACATAATCACAGGTGTGGTGTCTCATCATAGTCAGAGATTAGAGCAGGGGGCCACTTTAAGGTTCTTTCTAACATGAATATCCCCTCAAACCATATTTGTGATTTTATAGGTAGTACATGAACTTGTTACTAAAAAAGGAAGAAATTTTTTCTGACCCAAAACAGTTGCATATTAATACATTTTAAATTTGAGAGGATGCATTAAGCTTTAATCTACAGGTTTTCAAATAAATAATAAAATAGCAAATATCAGAGGGAATTTAATGAATGAGACCTACTTTCATCTTCCCAGGGTTTTCACTGACTCCTTTGAAAGGATGTGACTGAATGACAAAGAAGAAAACTTTTTAAGCATATAGGAATCAGTCGCTATATTAATTTTATATCAATTATTTAGATGATTATATTGTACCTTTCTAGAGTTAAAAAAAGACATAATTTTGGCTTTTTTCTATTTAAAAATATTTTATAAACAAAAGATTGATAAGTCAGCAACTTTTGGAAATAAGTTTTTAATTTTTTGTGGTACATAAAAAAAAATTCCTTTTCTAAATTATTTCTTAAAATAGTTTTTTCTTGAGTTACTATGTTGATAACTAAAAGATATTTTTACATTTTTATGAATGTGCTCATGGTCTCTGATGTACAGATAAAGAGACAGATCTCCAGAAGGGTTTGCCCCAGTCATGCAGTTAGTGACTAGAGCCAAAGTGAGGCTTCCCAGTGATTTGTATCATATTATGCTCTAGTGTGTGACATAAAGTTAACAACCTATATAGAAAGGTGTGTTTATGACTAATGAAATCACCCAGCTTTTAGACATTGCCAGTGTTTAGAGACATGTTGGGTAAAGAACAAATTAGTAAATTAAAAATGGAAGCAGTTCAAAAATAGTTCACAACTGCACTATATGTTTTATTCCTAACTTGCAAACTTACTTTGCTAAGTCAAACAGTATTTTCTTGTTTCTGAACACTCCAAGCTTCACCTGTTTTAAAGTCCAGGGTTTCACTTCTTTTACTGCTATTACAATACAGAGACTAGACCGAGAGTTGCAAACAGATTCTTACTGGGCTAGGTAAACAAATGAGGGAGGCAGACCAAGTGGGATGAGGAGTGCCAGCAGAGCATGTGGCCTTTTCAAAGGGATCGACCCCCCACTCAGCTACAGCCAGTGGTTGCCACGTGGGCTTGTCCCTGTGCATTTCTGCTGATTTCTAAGAGCAGGCAGAAATAAGAACTTTTGTATCTCTTCCAGTCTTTGCACATTGAAAATGTATTCAATTTTAGAAAGATAGTGTAGACCAAACAGCATATGCTAAAGGCCACCAAGTTGACTTTTCTCAGCCAGTCTCTCGCAGGGACCGATTTCTATACACGAACCTTACACAAAGGGAATAGTTTTTTCTGAAAATTCTTCAGAAGATTAAATGTGTACATAATCAAGGAACAACTTAAAACCAATCTGTATTTTCTTCTGTCGGGTGATGGAATTAATCAATAAAAATAATTGCACCTATCAAAATCTGCATTTAAATAGTCAAGATTTAGCTTCAAAGGAGATAGCCAAAATCTTTACTATCTTTTCTTCTTCTTCTTGCTTTTCATCTTTTTTTCCCCCTACAGTAAAACACTGACTTAAGAAGCTCAAGAAGTAGAGGGGAGAGATGGAATGAACTCTTGGGGAAAAAAATAACCCATTTCCCTTCCATTTCAGCTTTATTCCTTCAATAACAGCCTACAGAAAAATGAATAGTTTCTTGAGTCCAGGAGAGCAAAACCTTCCTGTATAAACATACATTCTAACTCTAATTGCCTTTGTCATGCTCAATATTCCAGATCTTATTTCTTTGACAATAAAACATTGTCTGTAACTAAAAAAATTTTCAATTATTAACTGATGTCATCTCTATATTGACCAAACAGTAGGAGGAAGTACAAAGAAATAATCATTTTTAAATTATTGTTTAAACCAATTTTACATAATCATATTTTAACATGCACATACAAATAATACTCTTGTTAAGGTTTTGATTTTAAGACTACCTAAAAATCAAAAAGAATAGTAATAAGAAGAGAGGTAGTGAATGTGGTTTGTGACAATTTATTTCTGTTATTATCTGTTAATTTATAATATCTGTTAATTAAATTTATTATCTAATTATGATCAAATGTTATATAATAGCAGAATTTCATTTTAGGTCTATTTATGTTTCACGACTGTGGCTTCATTGGCCATAAAGTGTGCAGTATATGTTTTGCATCAAATAGTATGGGTTTTTAATATTCTATAATCTGATTTTGATTGATTGATGTGGAAATGGGGTGTCTTCCACATGGTAAGGCAACAAAAATTAATTTTTCCTCGATTGACTAGAACCTTTTGACTAGTTAAGCTTTCAGATAAATTGGAGATTAACTATTATAAACTTTGTTTCAATCTGTCACTAAAATTAAAATGTTACCGTTCACTTACTTGCTTAATGTGATGAACATTCATCACCTCTCATTGGTGGAAAGTAATTTGTGAATATTAGCGATTATTGTAATTAGATGTAGAGGCCTAGACATTATTTATTCTATTTTAGATTAAACACTGATGTCTGTGCATATTATTGAAAATTGAACAAAATGTGATATAGCAGTAGTATGGAATATTGTGCAGAAAATAAAGGCAATGAAATGATCTGTATCTCTTACTCTAGAATAATATTCATAACACATTAATATGTAAGAAAAGCATAGAGTAGACTATAATGCCATTTTTATAAAAGCAAAAAATTCTGTGTATCTTTGGGTATATTAATAAGAGCCAGAGTAAGATGCAGATAGATTCACCAGTTTAACTGGATAACCTGAGAAAAGTGAGAATGGAGGAGGTTTGAGGACATTAACTTTCTATTCAATCATCTTTGCACTATATTACTAAGTAAAGTAAGCACTTGTTACTTTTGTAGTTTAAAACATATAAGAAAATATAGGCTGGGTACAGTGGCTTACACCTATGTAATCCCAGAACTTTGGGAGGCCAAGGCAGGAGATTGCTTGAGCCCAGGAGTTTGAGGCCCAGTCTTGACAACATGGCAAGACCTTGTGTCTACAAAAAAATCAAAAAGTTATTTAGGCATGATGGTGCGCACCTGTAGTTCCAGCTGCGCGGGTAACTGAGGAGAGAGTATCGCTAGATAGAGCCCAGGAGTTTGAGACTGTAGTGAGCATGTCACTGTACTCCACTCTGGGTGATAGAATGAGACCCTGACTCAAATATATTTACTATATATGTATATTTAAAGTATATGAAAAAATATAAATTAAAACATAGTTTTGCCACCTGTGTGGAAATAAGGAATTAATTTAATAGATAGTTTTTGATTGCCTACTTAAGTACCAGGCACATTGTATTTATCAGTGAACACAGAGATCCTTTACTGATGATACCTGTGGGTTGGGCGACATCAGCAGCAGAGGGGAGGCAAGCATAACAAATAAATAAGTTTTATAAGATCTTAGAGGACGATACGAGCTGAGAAAAAGAACAGTATAGGATTGGCTCTAGAGTTTTGTCCTGAGCAACTAGAAGGACAAAATTGCTACCAACTGAATTGGGGAAGGCTGAGGGTGGTGCACATTTCAGAGGTATGATCAGTAGTTCAGTTGGATGTGTTGGATTTGAGACTTCTAGATATCCAAGTGGAGGTGTCAAGTTGGCAGTTGGTATTTGAGTTTCGTATATGAGGGAGAGAACTGGACAGGAAATTTAGGTGTTACTGGTAAAGATTCAAAGCCATGGATCTGGATGAGATAACTAAGGGGGTAAAAAGCCCAGGGACTGAGCTCTAGTTAAAATGATGACTTGCCAGGGTTATACAGTTTGAGAGTGGCAGAACTAGAAACTCACATCTCTTGTTAGTTAACTGTATACTTGATACCCAGTTTCAGTAGTGGTAGAAAGCAGTACTAAGAATTAGGTATTCCATGGTATTTTCTCTTACTTTTTGAAATTTAGATAGACTTTAAAAGAGTATTGTTTGAATGTATTTATTTTTTAAATGAAGTTAAATTCCCATACAGATTTTAAAGGAAGCCTAGTGTTCTCTGAATAAATTTTCATGCAGTAAGCATAGGTCTTATTATTGTCTTCGTTGATGCTATAACTGTTCTCAGATGACAATACTATACTCATCAATTCTAAAACCATTTTTTATATTTTTATATCTCTGAAATTAGGATAGTTCTTATAATCAAGTGCACCTTACAATCACTGTCAATCTGGATTAAAGTTGCACTTTTTCCACAGAAAATGACTGGCGTTAGTGGTCTCAGCACTAACCAGCTAAACATCAAATTGTCTGCTTGAGGTTTTTTTGGACCACTGATATATATTCAGATAGCAAACTTGCATGAGTACTAATATATAGTCCAAATTCTGAGAGTAGAGTAGTGTTTCTCCCTCCATGTAGTGTCCAGAATGAGTTATATGTTTTCTTTACTGGCCCTTTCAGTGCAGTTATTCTCACTCCTTGCTTTATATGAAGGTCTTTTATTAACTCCGCATTTTTTAGCATTATTTTCTCCCTTTTTTTCTTGTTATGGTATAAAGCATCTGTATTACAAGCACTAGCATCTTAGATGGGAAAATGACTCTTTTTTTTTCCACATTGCCTTGAGATTTCCTCTTTATGTCTTTGGGTGTCAGAACTGTGACTCCTTAAATTGTCAGAGGATGTCATAAAGGTGAAAAACAGGGGCCAGCAGCATGACACTTTGGAATTAAGTTCATGACAGTGAAGAGTATGAGTGGACTGCCTGAACTCGATGATATCATTCAACTTTGTTTGTGATTTTATTGTTTTAAAGTAAATTTATTTGGAGTTTGGTATAATCTTGCCCACCAAAAGTTAAACCTAAACATTCAGTTACTTGTCCTTGCTCCAAGGGAATGTGCAAACTCCGGCCTTTGTAAAAATAGACAAGGCTAAAATACTCTTTTGACTGAGTCTGTATCCCTTCAGACTCACTTAAAACAGTAAACACACACACATTTGTTTGTTATGTAATTAGTATACTTGCAGTAAAACACCTTTTTTAGTATATTCTGAGTTTAATCAACAACTTAGTCCATTCAAACTACTAAGTATAACCTATTCCAGAAGATTCCATTAATGGAACCATGTAGTATATAGCTTTTCTAGTCTGGCTTCTTTTATTTAACATAATTCACTTCATATTGGCCCACATAGTTGGGTGTATCAGTTCTTTGTACCACTTTATTGCAAAGTAGTGTTTCATTTGCTGGCAGTATCACAGTGTGTTTATTCATTCACCAGTTGAAGACTTTTGGGTTGTTTCCAGTTTGAGGAGTTAGTATAAATAAAACGACTATGAACATTTACCTGAAGATTTTTGTATGAACATAAATGTTTATTTCCCTTATGTAAATACCTAGCAGTGAGATTGCTGGGTCTTACGCTAGGTGTATGTTTAACAGTTTTTCATAATGACTGTACTACTTTGCATTCCCACAGAGATGTGTGAGAGTTTAGTTGCTCCACATCCTTCTTAGCACTTGGTATTGTCAGATTTGGACTTTTTTGTTTTGTTTGGTAGTTATTCAAATAGATGCATAGTGTTCCTCCATTTTTATTTTAATTTGCATTCCCCAGTAGAAAATGTTGTTGAGTATCTTTTTAATTTGCCATTCATGTACTTTCTTTGGTGAAATGACTGCTCAATTCTTTTGCCTGTTTTTATTTTTATTTTTGATTGTTTCTTATTGAGCTCTTGAGAGTTCTTTATATATTCTAGATATAAGTCCTTTACCAGATATGTGATTTGCAAATTTTTTCTTCCAGTTTGTAGCATGTCTTTTTACACTTTTTATATAATCTTTTAAAGAGCTGAAGTTTCCAGTTTATCAAATTTTTCTTTTATGGGTCATGCTTTTGGAGTTCTAGCTAAGAAATCTTTGCCTAGCCCAGAGTCACAAAGATTTTATCCAGTTTTACTTTTGCAAGTACAGATGGCCCTTTGTATCTGTGGGTTCTGCACATGACTTCAACCAACCACGAATCAAAAATATTTGAAAAATAATTACTTTTGTACTGAAGATGTTCAGACTTTCTTTTTGTCATTGCTCCCTAAACAATACAGTATAACAGCTATTTACATAGCATTATATTGTGTGTTACATTGAATTAGGTATTATGAGTAACCTAGAGATGATTTAAAGTATACAGGAGGATATACATAGATTATATGCAAATACTGCACCATTTTATATCAGGGACTTAGGAATGTGCAGATTTTTTGCAGGAGGTTCTGAAACCAGTCCCTCACAGATACTGAGGGACAGTTATAATAGTTTCAGATTTTACATTTGGTTCTATGATCCATTTTTAGCTAATGTTTGTTTATGGTATGAGATAAGGATTAAGAATTGTTTTGATTTGTTTCATTTTGCATGGAGATATTCAATTGTTCCTCAGCCTTTGCTTGAAAACATCTATTCTTTCTCATTGAAATCCCACTGTATTTTTGTTGAAAAGCAATTGACCTTGTATGTGTGGATCTCTTTTTGTACTCTATACTATGTTCTAATGTATATCTAATACATTGACTCTAAAATATCTATTCTTTCACCGGTCCATACTATTTGATTACTGCGTTGGATATGTCTACCAATTTGGGGAGAATTATTGACTTAACAATAGTGAGTCTTCCAATTCATGAACATAGTATCTCTGTTTTGTTGTTGTTGTTTTTTTTTGGTTACTTTCAGTGGTGCTTTCATAGTTTTCAGCTTTCAGAACTTGCACGTACTATTAGATTTATACCTCAATTTTGTATGAGTGTTACTATAAATGGTATTTTTTTAAATTAGAATTATTGTTGTTCATTGCTAGAATATGGAAATGTAGTTGATCAATATATATTGACCTTGATTCCCATGACTTTATTAAACTATTTTTCTTAGTTATGGGAGCATTTTTGTAGATGTCTTTTGAGATTCTATATATAGAAAGCCATAGTGTCTGTGAATAAAAACAGATTTTTCTTCTGTACTAATGCATATGCCTTTTATTTCTTTTATTTTCAAATTTGGAGGAAAAGTCTTCAGCCATTCACCATTAAATAGCTCTAAGGTTTCTGCAGATATTCTTTAAGAGGTTGAAGGAGTTTTCTTCTATTGTCATAGTTTACTGAGTGGATATTAATTTTCTCAAATTATTACATGCATCTATTGAAATGACCTTATGGATTTTCTTCTTTAGTCTGTTGATAAGGTTATTGACTGATTTTTGAATGTTGAACTAGAGTTGCATTCCTAAGATAGAAACCTACCTGGTAATGATGTATTATCCTTTTTATATATTGTTTGGATTCAGTTTGCAAGTACTTTCTTTGTAGAAGGTTGTATGTCAATATAAGTGAAAGTTACTGGCTTACAGTTTTCTTATCAATTCTTTAACTTGTCTTGAAATCAGGGTAATGCTGAATTCATAAAGAGAGTTAAGAATGTTCTCCCTTCTTCTGTATGTTAGAAAGTTTCCATGGAAAAGGTATTATTGCTTCCTTAACTGTTTGGTAGAGAATTCTGCCATTCTGCCAGTGAAGTCGTCTGGACTCAGGCTTTTCTTTGTGGGAAGATTTTAAACCACAAATTAAATGCGGTTAGTTAGGTTGTAGGACTGTTCTGGTTGTCTATTTCATTTTGAGTGGCTTTGACAGACTGTGTCAGATTTAGCAGTTTGTTGGAGAATGTGTCTATTTCTCCTGGTTGTTAAATGTATGGGCATAGAGTTGTTTGTAATACTCCTTTATCATTCTTTTTCATGTCTAAAGGGTATATAATGATTTCTCCATTTTAGTTTCCTATATTTCTGTCTTTTCTCTTTTTTTTAGTGTTTATATATATAGGGTTTTATCAATTTTATGAACATTTTGAAGCCCTATCTTTGGTTTTATTGATTTTTTTTTGCCGCTTTCTATTTTCTATTTCATTAATTTTGCTCTTCTCTTTATTATTCTTCCTTTTGCTTACTTTGGGTTCAATTTGCTTTTTTCTAGTGTCTCAAAGCAACAATGTACATTTTTTTGATTTGTGATATTTGTATTCAAAATAAACTTGTAACACTATAAATTTCTCCTCAAGTATGACTTCAACTACAGTACAGCTAAACATTGATATGTTGTGTTTTCATTTTTAATCACTTCAAAATATTTTGTAGTTTCTCTTGTGGCTACTTATTTGACTAGTAGATTTTTTTAGAAGTGTGTTACCTAATTTCAAACTTTTTGAAGATTTACCAGACATCTTTTTGTTATTGATTTCTGACTGAGGTGTGAATTCCAGCTAGTGTCTACGGCTTCCAGGGGTTCTGTATGCTCATGCTAACCCACACTTGACCTTTAGCAGTGTGTAAGAATTCTGGTTGAGTGTCTTGGTTTCCCTCTTGTGTGGTAGCTTCGTCCTCTCATTCTGTGCCATCAGGGAGCCAGTATTCACATTCCATCTTTCCTTGGAGCATCCTGTCCTGCCTATGATTTTGGGCTAGTTAACAACTAAACTCTGTGATGGGTTCAGGTGAAGTTGTAATTTTTGTAAATTATCCTGCTTTTTGTTGGTGATAATGTACTATTTCCTGCTTTCTTCATCCTATGGTGAAGCCAGTCTCAATGCCATACATTTTGAGCTATAATACAGGTATCTCAAAATTTAGAATTTTAGCCATAGAACCAGAATGAAAGAGGTTGATGGCATACTGAAATGAATTTTAAGACTTCATTACAGGCAGAACCACAATCCCAGTCTCTTGAACTTCTTGGAACAGCCCTATGGTTTTGTTGTAGTAAAATGTTATTCCACGAACTACAGTGACATTCTCAATCTTTACAATGTAACAAGAGGGAGTTCTTACAAGTACTTGCACTTCTGCCTCCCTTCCTAGTTTAAGTTGCTGGGACATTTTTTTCCTTGTGTGGAGGGATGGATAGCAGATTTCAGGGTGCTGCGGCCTAGGCTCATTTTCTTGGAATAGTACGGGTTTCTGCTTAGTAGTACAGTAGTACATCTATGTGAAAAGCTCAGCTTCAGCTCAACTCTTACTTGATTATCTGATTATATAATTAGTCACTTCATTCCAGCCTAGCGATTGTTAAATGAACAGAAGCCAAGGAAATCATATGTTGTAGAGGACTTTAGGCTGGTAATTGACAAAGGTATGTGACTGTAGACATTCAGTATGAAGACATCTTTTTAAATTATTTTCCATTACACAGTAGTTTGGTGAGTTTAAAGCTTAAACATTGAAAGGAAAAAAGCTAGTTTATGGAAATGATTCTAGGATATGTGTTTAGAGAAACTTTAGCTGTCTAATTTTGGTCAGTGTGATCTGATTTTCTTTTGGGGGGTTTGTTTGTTTTTGGTTACCAATTTAACATTATTTATTGCTTTTTTTCCCCAGAAAATTCTTCCAGGAGGAAATACATCATTTGATGTAGTTTTTCTTGCAAGAGTAGTAGGAAATGTAGAAAATACTTTATTTATTAACACATCGAATCATGGGGTATTTACTTACCAGGTAAGAACCAGAATTAAAACTTTTGTTTATTTTATCTCTGCCTTATCATAAGACAACGTTTTAAGAACTTGGTTCAGAAACTCAGGGGATAATAGAAAATGTAAGAGTTTAGATTTAGAGCATTTTTATATTTATTGTAAATATTCCTATTCAAATCAGACTAAGCAAATGATTTTAAGGCTACAGCTAAAGTGTTAATGCAAGATCGGTTGACAAAAGAATAGTAAAAAATATTTTCATGCTGACTTTTAAAATTGTCTTTAATTTTTACACACTGAAGAAGCATACCTGATAATAATTTAAAGATTAAAGCATTCATGCCTGCTTTTCTCTAGTAAATATTATATTGTTTCCTTTTTAAATAAGCTTATTTTTATGTAAAATTTTTATTCAGGTTATTAAAATAATGTTTGTAAGAATCATATAGTAAATCGTTTTGTGAATCAATCATTTTTCTGTTGGTGAATCAAGATTTTTATATATCAAGATTATTATGAATAATTGATTATATTTGCCTGGCAGTATACTGTACTGACAATACATGTACTTTTGCCTGTGTTATAGATACTGTTGTTGTCATTTTTTTTTAAGATAAGAAAGTCCAAAGTTTAGAAAAATTAAAAAATGTACCCAAATTATACAACTAGTAAGTAGCTGAGCAGAGATTTAAACCCATGTTTTTGTAACTACAAAAATCATAATCTTTTTTTTTTGAGTTAGGAGTCTCATTCTGTTGCCCAGACTGGAGTGGAGTGGCACACTCATGGCCATCCCAGTGTCGACCTGCTGGGCTCCAGCGATCCTTCCGCCTCAGCCTTCCAAGTAGCCAGAACTAGTGCGCTACCATGCCCGGCTAATTTTTGATTTACTGTAGGGATGAGGTCTCGCCAAGTTGCCCCGGCTGGTCTCGAACCCGCAGGCTCAGGCAGTTCACTCACCTCGGCCTCCCAAAGTGCTGGGATTACAGGCTGAGCCACTGAGCCTGGCCTGTCTTCTTTCTTTACCTCTCCATATGTAATCTTTCACCAAGTCTTCCTCCTAAATATATTTCGAATCAGTCTACTTCTCTTCACTACCACTGCTCTTTTCCAAGTCACTGTCACCTCTCACTGAATTACATTGAAGCTGTCTAAATACCCTCCACTCTCCCTCAACCACTACCACAATCTGTTCTTCACCCTGTAGCCAGAGGGATTTTTAAAATCTTTTTATTGGTATGTCTCCAATACTATAATGTAGGTTTCATGGGAGTAGGCATATTGAATTGTTCACTACTGTATATATGTCTGGCATCTCAAAAACACTTAATAAATATTTGTCATTTGAATTATTGGTTAGTCAGCGTAGGGCCATCCCATATGGGAATGAGCTGGGGCTGGGTTTGATGTGAGAGAGATTGTCTGGGCCATTAATCCATCTTCTGATGGTCGGAATTAGAAAAATCTTTTGATTCCTTGTTTTTTCCTCTTGCCTATCCCTGTTATTCCAATAGCAAATATAGTAAATCAAGTATGTATCCAAATCATGTGTAGAAACTACATTCATGTGTTTTTTTGAAGGTGGAAATTGTTAATATTTTTCCATCTAAATTAGATTCACCAGTCTTCCTACGTCAATTAAAGTTTTAAGTACAAAAATATTAGTTATAAAAGCAACTCAAATTGCATTTTCTTTGTCCTCTGAAATAGGTGTTTGGTGTTGGAGTCCCAAATCCATATCGATTGAGGCCATTCCTTGGGGCCAGAGTCCCTGTGAATAGCAGTTTCTCTCCTATAATAAACATACACAATCCTCACAGTGAACCTTTACAGGTGAGTTAATGATGGTGATTTTGAATGAGTTCATTTTGATGGAATTAATGTTTCATGTGAAATCTCTGTTGCAGCTTCCAAGACTATTTAAAATAATAGGACTTTTATATGTATTAAAGATGGGTGTTGCATTTAATACAGCTTGCTATAGTCTGAACTTTGGAATGGATTTTGGATTTTGAATTTTTGAAACTATTTTTTTTTTTTTTTTTTTTGAGTTGGAGTCTCACTCTGTCGCCCAGACTGGAGTTGCAGTGGCTGCTTCCGGCCACGGCAGCCTCACCTCCTGGGCTCCGGCGATCCTTCCGCCTCAGCCTTCCGAGTAGCCGGAATTACAGGCATGCGCTACCACGCCCGGCTGATTTTTTGATTTATTGTAGAGATGAGGTCTCGCTGCCCAGGCGAGTCTCGAACCCGCGGGCTCAGGCAATCCACTCACCTCAGCCTCCCAAAGGCGCAGGATTACAGGCTGAGCCACTGAGCCCGGCTTGGAACTATTTTTAAATGACTGTAGCTTCTCTGGTGCTGTAGTTTAGGCAGCTCTGCTTTTAATTAAAGAAGAATTTTCGGCCACCCAGGTCTACTTTTTTTTCCCCTCGCCTATAAACTCCTTCTGGTACAAAATAAATTTTTTTAAAGTTTGCATTTATTTCTGGTAATATTTTTTTGGTGATACCAGCCCAGAAACTAAAATTCAGGAAAGGGTAATACAGAACCTGATTAAAAGCAAACTTATTTTTAATTCAAATAATTAAACTCATTATCTTGCCCAATCTTCCGGTAGTAATTATTTTCAAATTTGAAATCCTTCCTCACTAGCTCCTTGTCTCTTCCAGAGTATGAGTGGCTAGTGTCACTCCTTCAGAGATTTTCTAAAATCCCCACCTTACATCCCAGTGACTTCCAATTATATGGCACATGAAGCCACTATAGCTTCTAGTTGTGTTGTCTGTGTTAGAAGTAGATGTGGATGCTTTCTAGAAAGTCCATAATATCTGCATCCAGAGCCCCAGAGTTCCTTGGGACTGACACTACAGTACTTCATTGTAGCTTGAAAATGACAGATGGGGGGGGGGGGGAAGAATATATTCTAAGTATAGACTTTGGCAACTGAAGTGGTTTTGTCCTCCTAGAACCCCCTGGTTATGAAGGTTTGCAAACAGTGAAAGGGGAAATGGAGGAACAAGGGGAGATTTGCAGAGCCCGAGCAGTGAAATGCTCAGGAATTAACAAGCAAAAGCAGCAAGAAGGAAGTCTTTCCCTCACTTGGCCACAATTAGGTGAGGATAGCCACTGACAAAAACACTCTGCCCCCACTTTAATTTTTGTAGCTAGATATCTTCACCACAAAAGAGAAACCTGCATTTACAGGTGAAAAGTGTTGCCTCTTCTCTTCACCATCACTCTGTCATTTATGTCCCTTTGCTACTTTGGGTCATGGTGTATTTTCCACGTTCTGGCTGTTGCTACCGATCTGTACAGAAACCTCAGAAATTCTTGGGCTTTCTTTCCTTGACTGCAAACGGTCAAGGAACCAAAACCTTGGCCTCTCACTCCATCAGCCCCTGCTGCATGAGTTGCCCCACACTGCTGTAGAAGGGGTATCACAGAGTATCCCTAGGCGGCTTTCTCTGTAGGGGTAGCCAGACCACAGACTAAGAGGCTTGCTCCGTGTGGAAGGATGGCACTTATAGGACTCAGCAGATGTTAGTCAAACTACAGTTGCTTATGTAGCCTTACAGTCTATGCTTTTTCTCCTCAACTGTCTTATCAAGCTGTCATCCAGAACACTGATCTCTTTGAATTCAGTTTACCTTATCTTTCCGTTTAGAGCATTTGAATTTATAATGGACTTCACCAGTGCACAGGAGAGCAAATGGAACACCAAAGTTGCCCTGCTAGAACCAATATAGATTGTTTAACTGGGAAGGCACTCTTTTTTTTTTTTAGCTGAGAAAATATAGTTTATTTAGAAAATAAATTAGAGAGAGACAAAGAGGAGATTTACCTCCCCAAGGTAGGGGAGGGGGCCAAGCCAGGAAACACGGCAACAGCCATAGCTCAAAAAGCACGTGGCCACACCAGAGTCTAGTAAGGCAATGGAGGGAAAGGCACTTTTATCTTAATAACCTATGTTATGCTTTGTTGTTAGCCTTGTCCTTAAATTTAATATAATGTTGTGAAGCAAGAAAATGCATCTGATTTGTTCGTTATACAATACAAACACATGAGTATGTGCTCCCTGACAAAACTATTAACAATTCAAATGAGTGAAGCAAAAGTTCCTTTGAACTTCCTACTTTCCAGTTCAGCACTGTCTAGTAGAACTTCCTGTGATGATGGGAAAGTTCTTTTTTTTTTGAGTTGGAGTCTCACTCTATCGCCCAGACTGGAGTGCAGTGGCCGCTCCCGGCCACTGCAGACTCGACCTGCTGGGCTCTGGCAATCCTTCCGCCTCAGCCTTCCAAGTAGCCGGAATTACAGGCATGCGCTACCACACCCAGCTGATTTTTTGATTTATTGTAGAGATGAGGTTTCGCTGCCCAGGCGGGTCTCGAACCCGCGGGTTCAGGCAATCCACTCACCTCAGCCTCCCAAAGGCACGGGATTACAGGCTGAGCCACCGAGCCCGGCTGGAAAAGTTCTTTTTATGCTCTAATATAATAGTCACTAGCCACATGTGACTATGGAGCACTTGAATTGGTAGCTAGTGTGGCTGGACATTTATTTTTATTTCATTTCAACTAATCTAACTTTAAATAACCACATGTAGCTGATAGCTGACAGCCTCAGTCCAAGCCCTTATAGATATCACACGTGTCACCTTGGTGTGTGTCATTTCAGACCCTTCCCTGTGCATTTGAGTGGATATATATGGGCACACAAACATTTTTGGTGGGAATTTTTTTTTAATACAAATTATATTCCATATATGTTTGACTTTCTTTTATTCTAAACTGTACTAAATTAAGACAAATAGCACTGGACAAAAATGTGTCAGATTCCCTAGTTTCATGTAATATTTCCTTTGATTTTGTAAGTTAGACTTTTCTGTCTCCATTTCCTTATTCATTTTCCCCATTATTCATAGCCTGCCTTTTAATTTTCTGTTACCAAACATTGTTGTGATTGTTTCCTTGATACCTGGAAGGATTAAGTGAAATAATATGTGAAGTTTTCTGGTTTTTCAGAAAAAGTTCTATAGTCACCCCTTCAGTTAAGGTGCCATTTTTAATACAATAAGCACTATGAAAAGCACTGTAATAAATCAGGAGGCAACTAATAATATTCAATGAAAATATTATCTCATCAGTCTTTGCTAAATACATTGCTTTTACAGTAGCACACACTCCTCCTAAAAAAAGAAAAAAGAAAAAAACAAGAAACATTTAAGCTTATACTAAAATATTGCTGTTTTTCTTGCTTTCTCCTTTCTGCTTACTCAGATAAAACAAGTGATAAAACAAGTTATAAAACAACTGAAGTTTTTCCACCCATCTCATACTTCACCCCAAATTTAATTGATTTAATTAAATGTATTCTTTGCTTTTAAGAGCTAGGGCTAGCTTACCTGCCTTTAAGGAAGGCCGCCTCCTATATGACCCATTCTGTTCCTAAGTATTTACCCAAGAGAAAGGAAAGCAGATGTCTACACCCAGATTTGTACTCAGTATCCACAGCAGCTTTATCTCTAATGGCCAAAGACTGGAAACAACCCAAATGTCTATTCAGTATATGAATGGATAAGAAACTGCAGTATAGTCATAAAATAGAAAAGAGATGAACTATTAATGCATACAGCAATATGATATCATACTTACTTAAACAGAGTAAAAGAAGCCAGACATGAGTACATACTGTATTATTCCATTTATATAGAACTCTGGAAATAGAAACTAATCTGTAGTGATAGAGAACAGATTAGTGGTTGCCTAGGAATAGGAAGGGACAGAGAGGAATGGATATGGATTGCAAGGAGCATGAGAAACTGTTGGGGGTAATGAGTATATTTGATATCTTAATTGCAGTGATTGTTTCATACCTGTATACATGTCAGGATTCATCAAGGTGTATACTTTAAATATGTATTATTTGTTGTACATCAATGAAAACTCTATAAAGCTGTCCCTGAAAAATCATGAGGATGGGTACAAGCCACAGTGGTGTTAGTACCTATGATTTATGCTACCAGTAGAAACCAAATATTCTTATACTGCATTTGAATTGTACATATCTCAGAATAACATTTATTCTGTTCACTATTGTACGATTATGGTAGTTGTTTGAACTACACTAGACCTTGTTATAAATGTATAAATAAAGAAGCACTTGTGTTACTACATGTATTGCTAACAGCTGGTAATTTTCATTAAGTATTTCATTTGGAAAAAAGAGATAACACTTTCTAAAATCTAGTCTCTGAAACACCTGTGTACACTGTTTTTAGGTACCAGTACCACATATATGGGACACTGAATTTAGTGATATGATGTGATGCATATTCTATGTTTGTATCTGTAGATGTTTTTCATTTTTTTCTGATGTAATATTTACTTCTCTGTAATAGCAAATCATCTGCACTGGAGAATATGATTTTGAACTTAACCATCACATGCTCTTTTGTTCCAGGTTGTAGAAATGTACTCTAGTGGAGGAGATCTTCACCTAGAACTTCCAACGGGTCAACAAGGAGGTACCAGAAAACTGTGGGTGAGTGGTAAATTGTTTTCTCCTGTTTGTGCTCTATTGAAAATAGTTATTTTCTCAAATACACCAGAAAATACTTAATTCCTTATCTTCTGAAGAAATACGAGTAATTTTCTTTATTGTCTTAATATTCAATTTATGTGACATATTTGAAAATTGGATGAGTGAGAAAATATAAGTAGTAATATATACTAAAATATAAGTATATATAATGTTAGTACAAGTATAAGTAGTAATTCTGAGAAAGAGCAGTGAACAAAATCTGTGGGAGCCTCCAGGCAGCTGTGTGGTAAGGAAGCAATTTCAGCTATTCTTTCTCAAAATTATATTGGTAAAGTTGTCTCTGAATCTGATTATTTGTGATGTGCTTTACACTAAGATTTTTTAAAATGTGGGAAATGTTCATTATATTTTTGAAGGCAGAGAATTGAGTGTTCAGATTCACCACTGATAGAGGAAATGGCATTTGCAAAGGGAACTTAGTCAAGCACCTGTGATGACTTAGAAAATTTTAATTGTTAGGTGATTTACATCCTCCTTCAATGTTATTGAATATTTAACAGCAAAACTTGTATCAATGCTTAGAGAACCACTTTCTCTTGAAGAATACCAGCAAATGTTAACCAAATTAAGGAATATGCAGAAATTGCCCTATTTGTAAAGGTTCTTGCCATACCAGAGTTTTTTAAATATTGTATACCATGCTTTGATCCAAGAGAGGAAAGGCAGTTGTGGTAAATGAGGTGCTTATACCAAGGTCACTCAGGTTGCTGCTCATCTGTAATTGGAGTCACATTAACTTTACCACTATGAATGAAATTCTAAGGATCAAAGTTTCTTTATTAATTGCTCTGTTAGCACATGCTCCTCTTGATTCTATCTTCTGACCAGTCTTGACCAGATAAGAGATGTAGAGGTGACATTTTTAGGATGTTGGCTTAAATATTTAGAAACAAATGTCCGTCAGTGATTTGGTTACATACCCCCCAAAATGTAGAATCATGCTAGCAGAGAGAAATATGTAATGGACAGTTCATTTATATTTTTTCAAAAATATGTCTCATCTTGAAATTGTGTGTTTGAAAAACCTTTGGGAGATGCAGTGTGTAACACGATGCTTCAGAGGATGGAATATAAGCTGTTAAATTTATACATATTATAATTCTAGATAGAAGAACTAAGAATTTCCTGTGAAATATAATTGGCATCTAATAAACATAAGACAATCCAGATTTCTAGATAGGCAACAACAATAATGAGCGATAGCAGAGTAGCATGCTTCAGTACTCTTAGTGACTTTATTATAAAAAGATAAATTCTTACTTCTACAAACCTAGAAGTGAGAAAAAAGTCAATGGGCCTTGACCTCGCTTCCAGCCCATTTTATTCCAGAGGCCAAGTCAGCTTCTTAGAGTTGGGAGTAGATGGTCCATCCCTAGATTCCCAGGAGGGTTCCAGTCACCTGTTTTCTACTTTGGAACTAAAAACTTAAGAGAGTAGGAGTAAGTGAAGACCAGAAATATCTAGAACACGTAGATTTCCTAATACATGCTGGAAGATGTTTGCCGAGAAATTCCACCAGTCCTCAGGAAGCCAGATTGTTCTAAAACCAGGAAAGAAGTATACCCCTCCCCCATTTATTTCCAATAAGTCTTCGTTATGAATGAATATTCTGTCATTACAGGACTGAAATTTATGTTATCTTACATACCAAGAGGCAATTAGTAAACTGGATTTACTTGAGAAGCTTTCCTTTGTTTTGTTAGGTTTTAAGTGAAGGGAAAGCTAAGTCTAAGCCCTATTGGTTGTCATTTACAGAGATCCCTGTAGCATTTCCCTCTGATGATGACATTTCTTTTGGTTAAATTTCAGAACTGAATGATACACCCGAGCACCACTAACATGTTAAAAGATAAATGATTTTGTAGATTCGTTTTACCTTTCAATGATGATTTGCAACTGACAATTTATTTTCAGATTATTTTATTTCTTTTACTTTGCTTACTTTACATACCACAATTCATCAGTTCTGATAAGCACATCTTATCATTCTCCAAAATTGGAGCATGTGTTATATATTTGTTTAATTGGCAATGTATTTTTTCTTAGGCATATAAAATAATGTATCTTTCAGTCAGTGTCATCCAATTCAATAAAATATGACGGTTTTGCAACATTACTAAAGCGGTGCTACATTATGGTCTGTTAACTTGTCAGGAAATTCCTCCTTATGAAACCAAGGGAGTGATGAGAGCCAGTTTTTCATCTAGAGAAGCAGATAATCACACAGCCTTCATAAGAATCAAGACTAACGCTTCAGATAGCACAGAGTTTATCATTCTTCCTGTTGAGGTTGAAGTCACAACAGGTTAGTGAAAAACTGAAGAAAGTGCAAGTTTGTTTTGCTTTGTTTTCAATACATTTTACTCTAGCAAAATGAATGATAATTGTTTACTTTTCTTTCTTCCAAGCTCCCGGAATTTATTCTTCAACTGAAATGTTAGATTTCGGTACACTACGAACACAAGGTAAAAAGAAAGAAAGAGAGAGTCTTTATAGGTTAATAAATAAATAAATAAAAGAGCCCTGTATTCAGTGCTGAATGGTTCTGCTATACTTTGTAATTCAACTTTGAAAGTTATTTTTTAGTGGGTTGTGTGATCTTGTGGAAATCTCTTTTTGGAGACTCAGCCTTTATAAGTTTATAGGTTGTGGTAGCACTGCTTACCAGATAGGAAAAAAGGTCATAGAATAACTTAAGTCATCTAAATGGAAGATTGAGGGACAAAGTAGTTTTCTAGTTATTTAGTCCAGTTTCTCATGCATTCAGTTTTGCTGAATCTTTTTTTATAATCGTAAAGAAAATAAAGAGATTTACTTCATGATTTTGTTTAGATATGAATTATGAAATTGCATTGTAATAACATAATGTTAAAAATCCATCCCAGTTGTTCAGAGAAAGAATTCAGATTCTAAAATTGAAAACAACCAAGTAAAGATTTGTATTAAGGAAAAACCAAGAGTACTTGTAATTTCAGATTTATATAGGCTATATGTAATTTTAAATTTGGTTGTTTAGGATCGGAAACCACATGTTTAAAAATTAGATTTGCTTTTAATATGATAATTTCATATTGTACATATAAATTTGCTTCATTAGATTTCTGGAAAACTAAAGGGTTACTAATGTCTGAGTTCACTAAACAATTATATTTTGTTTGTGTGTTCGTTTTTGGTTTGGTTGTATAAGAGGGAACAATTCTTGTAATACACATGTCCTTATGATTAAAGTGATTTCAGTCTAATGTTTCTGTTTATCAATATGATTGTCATTATAGAATAGCTTTAATTTAATATTTTATAAGGTAAAGATTCTAACTTGCTATAAAGTATACCTTTTTAAGAAATATTTCTCTTCCTCAATTTTAACAGATCTACCAAAAGTTTTAAATCTTCATTTATTAAATTCAGGAACAAAAGATGTACCAATAACAGTAAGTTTTTACTTATTGTCTTTCTAATTTATATATCTTTCTTTTTAAACTTATGACAAAGTTAAAAATAATTAAACTCTTGCTCTAGAAGAATTCTGTTTTGTGATGTCCTTCTTGATGGACACTTTGATCCTAAGTGTGATGTGAGAAAACTGTTCTGCCTTGAATCACCCTGATTTTAAGAATGAAAGGGAAAGTAGATGATCTTTTCCAAGCTAAGTTTGAACCAAAATTCATGAGGTTCTGATTTGAGCAGACTCATATAAGAGGCCTGTGGATTCTGATAAATCCTAGGATCTGTGTGCCATTTGCAAAGAAAAACAAGGTGGAAGGATTCCGTAGGGTTGGTTGTTAGACTTACGGTATGGGCAGGTTTTTAAAAAAAAAGAGGGGAAAAAAGATTCACATGAGTTGGGAAGAAAAGAAGGACCAGGAAGAAAATAATCAGGAAAAAAAAATGTGGAAGGTAGTGGTAAGAGGGTGCTGTTTTACACTGGTCATAGGCACTCTTTCTAACTGGCAGCTATTGGAGTTGCCCTAGATAGTACATTATAATCTAGAGTCCTCGCTTTCTCTCACATAGACACACAGAGTAAGTGACTTTTGTGTCATATAGTGGAATCGGATGCCATTGGATCATTTTAGCCACAAAAAGGGGGATATCCAAGTTTTGCATTATTCCACAACCCTTCTCCTTGATAACTAAGATTCATACATAAGAATTTATTGTTATATAGGAAAGCAGAACATTTTTTTTTTTTTGAGTTGGAGTCTCACTCTGTCGCCCAGACTGGAGTGCAGTGGCCACTCCTGGCCATCGCAGCCTCGACCTGCTGGGCTCCGGAGATCCTTCCACCTCAGCCTTCCGAGTAGCCGGAATTACAGGCATGTGCTACCACGCCCGGCTGATTTTTTGATTTATTGTAGAGATGAGGTCTCACTGCCCAGGCGGGTCTCGAGCCCGCGGGCTCAGGCAGTCCACTCACCTCAGCCTCCCAAAGGCGCGGGATTACAGGCTGAGCCACCGAGCCCAGCTTTGCAGAACATTTTTATTATACCTTATGCTGATGCCAGAAACCTAAATTTAGGAAACTCTGATAAAATGAGATAGACCATACGGGCTTGACTGAAAGGACCTTTGTCCATCCATAGCCAAACCCAGATTTTATCACCAGCTCATGGAGTAGAGACAAAGACAGAAGAGTATACAAACCCCATCCGAGGAAGCAAGAGATTGTCACCTCAGGTAGCCACAATCTAATGCACAGTGGCCTTCCTCACTAGTAGGATGGAGTCCAGGAAGTGTCCTGCTATCTCACCTGGTATTTCTTCCCACTCATAATTTTTCCTAATGTGGTTTAGGGATTTAATGAGAAAGTGCCTTTACTTATCCCAAGCCAACTGGCTTTACTCTTTACATACAATAAATGGACTGGAATAAATGTCTTTTTCAATAAACATTTTATAGAAAAATGAAAATTGCAGTAAGCGAATGTGAGTAGAAAAAATGTAGTATTCAATTTATTTATGACTTGAAATTAAATAGTCCTGTGTTTATCTTTTACGAAGGTATATTAAAATGCATTGTAAGTGAACATTTTTGCCTTACTGGGTCAGTCACCATACTAGTTTTATTACATGGATTACCTTATTTAATACAGCAACCTTATAGTTTTCCAAGTAGAAAAACTGAGTCAGAGGTTTGTTGTTGTTTTTTTTTAAATGACTTACCCAACTGTGAAAAATTCAAAAGTTACATGAAAGTATATTATATAATGCTGCTTAGCAGTCAAATTTTTCTGAATATTATAAATATTTTAATTTCATAGTAAATGTTTCTGTTAAAAACCTATCTGTGTGTCTATATATCTACATCTCTCCCTACCTATATATTTTTTGTAATATGCAAAGCCAATATCTGCTAATATTTTGGTAGTTTTGTCTTCGTTCCCCCTTCATTCATCATCCATTCATTCAACAAATATTTAATGAACATCAACTATATGCCTGCTGCTGTACTAAGTGCAGCCCTGAATCAGACCACTGGGGTCCTCCCCCCATCGAGCTCATTTTCAAGCAGGGCTTCCAGGGGCTCTGGGATGTGTTTAGATTTTATTCTAAGTGCAACAGGAAATTATTATAGAACTTTAAGAAGAGAGTAACACCATCTGATTTATGTGTTGTGAAAGGTCACTGTGGCTACTTTGGAGAGTGAATTACAGAGGCGGAAGGGCAGAAAGCAAAGGAGACTAGTTATGATCTGTTGCAGTGGTCCACTTGAAAAATTATGGTTGATTAGACTTAAGAGAGCTTCTTAAGGATTTTTGTTTCAGTATTTTCTGCATAATTTACATAATTTCCTGCCTCTTTCCACTTCACTAATATATAGAAATTTTAGGATATGCTAAGCAGCACTAGAAGCTGGAGAGTTTGGGGTTTTTTTTGCTGTTTAATTCACCCTCAGGGAATTTATTCTCTTTCTAACTATAGGATTACTCAAGCAAAGGACTCTAAGTTTCTCACCTGTTAATGGACAGGATGCTCAGGACCAAGTACTCCTGATGTTGTCTTTAATGCAACTTTGAGAAAATGGTTTTCCTTAACATTTACAAAACAATGCTAAATAAATTATGAAATAAATGTGCATGAGATGTCTTAAGAGGAACGTTTGTACAATGTTTCCTTGGTAGTTGATGAATAGGAATTAAAGATTTACTTATTAATTTTACCCATATCAGCTTGATATATGCTTTAGGGAATTTGTATACAAATTATTAAAAAATACAGTTGTTTTATATTGAAAGGTTATTTTTATTTGTTTGTTTGCTCAAGTGCTTTTTAAGGTAGTTTCAGAACATTCTGGACCCTTGAGACTCACTTGAGAGTTATTGAGTATTAGTTAGGTCTGAATGCTATTAGAAAAAGCTGAATCTATATTTAGCACATATGCAAGCTGCCTTTCCTGGTAATATTGCCATATTTTTCCCACTTCTTGATTATCTTTTGAGTAAGCAATAGTTAATGACTAATAATAAAACAGTTTGTTAGTATAAATATGCTTATTAACAAGGTAATAATTGCATATTATTTTTCATTTAAAGCCACCAGAATAAGCCAGTTATTTAAGGTTTTGCTTTGTCTTTGTTCCCTTGGAAAGTGGGTTTTAACTGATTGAGGTTTGTTGGTTTATTTTGAATAATAATTAGCAATTTAAACCATTTGTGTAAAACATGAGTTGTCAGTTGAATATTTGTCTACCATTAATGCAACATAGTTTTATGTGTTTTTTTTCTCTTTGCAGAGTGTTCGGCCTACACCACAAAATGATGCTATAACGATACACTTTAAACCAATTACATTAAAAGCGTCAGAAAGTAAATACACCAAGGTTGCAAGTATTAGTTTTGATGGCAAGTATTCACCTTTTTCTCTCTGATAGAGTGATGTTATTTTGATAAAATAGAAAGCATCTATGTTGTGACTTCTTAATATAGAAATCCAGTCTGTTTTACAGGCAAAATTAATATTACTGCTTAGATTTATTTTTTTCTGTGAACTGTGATGATCTTTTATATGATTAATTCATAAAAAACTATAACTTTATAAAGTTAAATCAGTATTAGCAATAGAAAAACATTAGCAAATACATTAGGATTGGAATCATATCTATAGTCTAGGCTAGCCTTTTTACACACGTCTATTTTAATTTGCCTTAATTATGAAGTCATAATACATTTGAATTTCAGAAGCATGTCTGAATTTGAAAGCAAAAATAAAGTATTTGTAACATTTTCATATACTGGTTTTTATAAGCAAGTCAGATGGTAGTCTTTATGATAGAATTGTCATATTAGCTATTTATGATCAAAATCTTCAACAAACTAGGCATTGAAGGAACATATCTCAAAATGGTAAGAGCCATATATGACAAGCCAAGAGCCAACATCATACTTAACCACGAAAAGTTGAAAACATTCTCCCTTAGAACAGGAACAAGACAGGGATGCCCACTCTCACCACTCTTATTCTCACCACATCATCTCACCACATCATCCTGGAAGTCCTAGCAAGAGCAATCCGGCAAGAGAAATAAATAAAAGGTATTTATTGGCAAAGAGGAAGTCAAACTATCTGTTTGCGAATGACGTGATTGTATACCTAGAAAATTCTAAAGACTCCCCCAAGAAGCTCCTAGACCTGATAATTGACTTCAGTTAAAATCTCAGGATAAAAAAATCAATGTACAATAATACTTAAGCTGAGAACCAAATCAAGAGCTCAGTCTCATTCATGCTAGACACACACACACACCCATAGGAGTACACTTAACTAAGGAAGTGAAAGACCTATACAAGGAGAATTACAAAACATTGATGAAAGAAGTTGTAGATAACACAAACAAATGGAAAAACATTCTGTGTTCGTGGATTGGAAAATTCAATATTGTTAAAATGACCGTGCTGCCCAAAGCAATCTACAGATTCAGTGAAATCCCGCTCAAAGTACCAACTTCATTCTTCACAGAACTAGAAAAAAACAATCCTAAAGTTTATTTGGAATCAAAAGAGAGCCCAAATAGCCAAAGCAATTCTAAACAAAATGAACAACTGCAGAGGCATCACACTGCCTGACTTCAAATTTTACTATAAGGGTATAATAAATAAAACTACAGGGTACTGGTACAAGAATAGACATATTGATTAATGGAACAGAATAGAGAACCCAGAAATAAAACCACATTCCTACCACCAGCTGATCTGTAACAAAGCCAACAAAAATAAACTATGGGGAAAAAACACCCTATTCAATAAATGGTGCTGGGAAAATTGGCTAGCCATATGCAGAAAAATGAAATTGGACCTCTATCTCTCACCATATACAAAAATTAACTCAAGATGGATCAAAGACATAAATGTAGACCTGAAACTATAAAGATCCTTGAATAAAACCTAGGGAACACTCCGCTAGACATTGGTCTATGCACAGAATTCATGACAAAGACCCCAAAAGCAAGTGCAACAAAAACTAAAATAGACAAATGAGACTTAGTCAAACTAAAAAGCTTCTGACAGCAAAAGAAATAATCAACAGTTTAAAAACCTACTGAATGGGAGAAAATATTTGCAAATTACACCTCAGACAAAGGACTAATATCCAGAATCTACAAGGAATTCAAACAACATGCAAAAAAACAAATAGCCACATCAAAAAATTGACAAAAGACACGAATAGACACTTTTCAAAAAAAGATGCACAAGTGACCAAGGAACACATGAAAAAATGTTCAATATCACTAATCATCAGAGAAATGCAAATTAAAACCACAGTGACATATCATCTCACACCAGTCAGTATGGCCATTGTTAGAGAGTCAAACAACAACAAACGTAAAGTGGTTGTGGAGAAAAGGGAATACTCATCCACTGTTGGTGAGATTGTTAACTAGTTCATCCTCCATGGAAAACAGTCTGGAGATTTTTCAAAGAACTAAAAATTAAATTACCATTTGAGCAAACAACCCCAAAGGAAGAGAAATCAATATATGAAAAATATTCCAAATGCATCAATAGATGTAAAAACAAGAAACACATAATTATAATTACTAGATCCAGAAAAAGTTTTCGGTAAAATCAAGCATCACTTCTTGATAAAGCCCTTGAACATGTAGGCATAGGTGGAATGTACCTCAAAAGAGTAAGAGCCATCTATGATAAACCCACAACCAATATACTGCTAATCAGACAAATTGGCAGCATTTCCCCTGAAAACCAAAACAAGACAAAGCTGCCCACTCTCACCCCTCCTGTTCAACATAGTGTTGGAAGTCCTAGCTAGAGCAATTAGATGAGAAGGAAATCAAGGGTATCCAAATAAGAAAAGAGGAAGTTACGTTATCCCTCTTTGCAGATGACATGATCCTATATATTGAAAACCCAAGATAACTGTGGCAAAATCTCAGGGTATAAAATAAGTGTGCAGAAGACAGTCACATTCCTATACACCAACAATAACAGACAGAAACTCAAATACAAAGCACAATCCCATTCACAATAGCCACAAAAAAAAAAGAAGAAATATCTTGGCATCTTCCTAACCAAAGAAGTGAAAGACCTTTACTATGAAAACTACAAAACACTGTTCAAATAAATGGAAAAATAAATGGAAAAATACAAACAAATGGAAAAATATTCCACGCTCATGGATTGGAAGAATTAACATTGTTAAGATATCCATCCTACCAAAGACAATCTACAGATTTAATACAATACCCATTAAATTACCAGTGTCATTCTTCTTAGACCTGGAAACAAATATAGAAATTCATATGGAAACATAAAAGACCATGAATAGCCAAAAAATCCTTAGCAAAAGAAACAAAGTGGGAGGTATTATGCTTCCAGACTTCAAACTCTGCTATAAAGCTACAGTAATCAAAGCAACCTTGTATTGGTACAAGAACCGGCATATAGACCAATGGAACAGGGTAGAGATTCTGAAAGCAAAATTTCAATTTTTCGACCAACTCATCTTCAACAAAGCCTCCACCAGCAACCACTGGGGAGAGGAGAACCTATTTAGTAAATGGTGCTGGGAAAATTGACCACATGCTAAAGACTGAAACAAGACTCCTACCTATCACCATACACAAAAATCAATTCTAAGTGAATCGTAGAGCTAAATATAAAACCTCAAACTATAAGCATCCTAGAAGAAAACATAGGAAACACCTTACAGAAATTGGAATAGGCAACCAATTCCTGATCAACTCTCCAAAAGTGAATGCCATAAACGATAAGATAGGCAAGTAGGACCACAACAAACTGAAAACCTTCTGCAGAGCAAAATAAACCATCAAGAAAGTGGGGAGACAGCCCACAAAAAGGGAAAAAATATTTGCCAACTGTAAATCTGACAAAGGCTTAACATTCCAGGATCTACAAGGAACTCAAAATGTGCTGAAAGGAAAAAAAAAAACAGCCCTATTTAAAAATGGGCAAAAGACATACAAGCAGCGCTCAGCCTCACCAATCATCAAAGAAATGCAAATTAAAACCACACTGAGGTTCTGCCTAACTCCAATCAGGATGGCCATCATTAATAACTCAAAAAACAACAGATACTGGAGAGGATGCAGGGAAAAGGGAACACTTCTACACTGTTGGTGAGAGTATAAACTAGTACAACCACTATGGAAAACAGTGTAGCGATTCCTAAAAGATCTAAAAGTCAACCTTTCTTACAACTGAGCAGTCGCCCTTCTGGGAGTATACCCAGAGGAATTCAAATTACTCTATAAAAAAGATAACTGCATACCCATGTTTATTGCAGCATTATTCACAGCAGCAAAAATATGAAACCAGTTGTGCCAGCCATCACAAGTGGACTGGATAAAGAAAATGTGGTGCATTTACACAATGGAATATTATGCAACCATAAAGAAAAACAAAATTATGAACTTCACAGCAACCTGGATGGAATTAGAGTCTATACTATTCAGTAATTTATCACAGAAACAAAGATCTGAGTATCACATGTACTTACTCATAAGCGAACCCTGAATATTTATAATACTATAAAAAAGGGATTGGCAGTAGTGGAACACTGCCACGGGGGGGAGGCTTATAACATCAATAAGGGTATCCATACTTTACCTGTATGATGACCATATATGTACCTAACCCTGAATTGTACCCCATATTTTTAAAATAAAAAATAAGAGAAAAAAATATGAATGTATGAAGAACATCTAGAAGACTGGAATATATTAAAACTTCACTATTATTAATAGTGTTGTTATACAGAAACCATTATCTTTTTTATAGAGTGATTTAACAGATTGTTTAAATAATAAAAAAGAAAAACATACCTGTACTTGTATGTTCATTGCAGTGCTATTCACAATAGCAAAATCATGGAACCAATCTAAGTACTCACCAACAATTGACTGGTTAAAGAAAATGTGGTATATGTACACCATTGAATACTATACTATATGGCCATAAAAAGGAATTAAATCATGTCCTTTGCAGCAGTACTAATGGAGCTGGAGATCATCATCCTAAGTGAACTGAAACAGAAAACTACCATGTTCTCACTCGTATGGAGGAGCAGAACGGTCACAAAGGTGGAAATAAAAGACACTGGAGACACCAGTGAGGGGGAGAGAGCTGGTTAGGGGTTAAGGGTTCAGAAACTACCTATGGGGCACATGAGACCCAATCATCACCACTACACAATACATCCATGTAAGAAATATGCATGTGTACCCCCGAGTCTAAAATGAAAAAAAAAAGCTGTTTCAAACATGTGTCATATATATTGTGTCATTTGAAATGTTAAGTCAACCCATACTTTATCATTTTTATAGCATGTTTTATTCAGTTTTGCCTACTTTAATCAAATATTTAGATAGTGACTTTATGGGTGCTTAACCATCTATATAATTAAATGAGAACTGAAACTCTGAACAGGGCTTTTCTCACAGTGGCCCATGCAAGTGAGTACCTGCAAAGCTTAGACTTTTCTTTATAATGAAGCCACCCCTGCTCAGAGTCCACATTTTAGAGTTTAGCTCCTTATCAGATGGGAGTATTTGTTCAGTGAATGTAAGGACACTGGCACACAGTGTGTGTGAGAGCATCGGTGCCTGCTGCTCACCTGTGGAGAGTTCTGGGAAGGGTCCAGAACAACTACACAGATTGGGTGTCAGCCTCAGGATTCATTCTTTGTGCTCAGTGAGAACTCCCAAGGAAGCAAAATCAAGTAGGTGGCATACTTTATATTCAAGAAATAGTATTATGGAAGGTATTGATGCCATAGTTATTTCCAGATCTGTGATAAATTGTCTTCTATGCTGCTGGGAGACCACCTTCATGCCCACCACTGTCAACATCAGATGTATATTCCCTTCTCTTATGGAGAAGATAGAAGCCTGTGGTAATTCCTGACCCCTGAGAACATTTAGGACTCACCTTCACAGTTGTGCAGTTAGTT
>NW_007215500.1:30189-31242 GCF_000164805.1 Carlito syrichta
CCCTCCCTCTCCAGCAGTGTCCCACTACTGCCAATCCCTTTCTTGTAGTAATATGATAAATGCTTAGGGTCCACTAATGAGTAAGAACAAGTAGTACTCAGTTCTTTGCTTTTGTGATAGATCACTGATACGATAGACTAAATCCATTCAAGTTGCTGTGAAGTCCGTCACTTTGTCCTTCTTTATAGTTGTGTAATATTCCATCATGTATATGTACCACATTTTTTAAATCCAGTCCACTTTTGATAGACAGCACAGTTGGTTCCGTGTTTTTGCTGTTGTGAATAACGTTGTAATAAACATGCATGTACAGATCTTTTTTGTAGAGTGATTTGAGTTCCTCCAGGTATATTCCCAGAAGAGGGATTGCTAGGACATATGGAAGGTCCATTTCTAGATCTTTTAGAATTTGCCACACTTGTTTGTACTAATTTACACTCCCACCAACAGTGTAGAAGCATTCCCTTTTCTCCGTGTTCTCTCTAACATCTGTTGTTTTTTGAGTTATTAATGATGGACATCCTGACTGGAGTTAGGTGGTATCTCAATGTGGTTTTGATTTGCATTTATTTGATGATTAGTGAAGCTGAGTATTTTTTCATGTATTGGTTGGCTGTTTGTGTGTCTTCTTTTGAGACGTGTCAATAAATTATGTAAAATTAAACACAAAGGGCAAAGGGAAAGCAGCATCTTTAAGAGCAAGTACTACGTTTCTTAAAAGTGGGTTTTTAATATCACAGGGATACCCTCCACCCTCCATCTCACCCACTGTTATCCTAAAACCCACACAGAATACCTCTCTGAGGTTGCTGTGAAGATCAGCCAGGAAGTGGGTTGTATTTAACTTGTAATATTTTCAGAATGCATCTCGTCTATATTAACTCTACAGTGTTCACTTACCTTTCTTACCAAAAGTCACTTCTTTATGTTTTTTGTTGTTGTTGTTGTTTTTGAGTTGGAGTCTCACTACGTCGCCCGGACTGGAGTGTAGTAGCCGCTCCCGGCCACTGCAGCCTCGCCTGCTGGGCTCCGGCGATCCTTCCACCTCAGCCT
>NW_007215500.1:31262-47888 GCF_000164805.1 Carlito syrichta
CCCGGCTGATTTTTTGATTTATTGTAGAGATGAGGTCTCGCTGCCCAGGCGGGTCTCGAACCCGCAGGCTCAGGCAATCCACTCACCTCAGCTTCCCAAAGGCACGGGATTACAGGCTGAGCCACCGAGCCCGGCTTCTTTATGATTTTTAATTGAATTTTCTTGACATTGTTGACTATTTCATTTGCTGAAATGTAACTTGATGTGATACCATGAAATACCTAAATTAAAGACTTTATAATCAATCAGCCTTACATCAGAGCAAATAGTGAAGAACTGAAAGCATCCAGAAATGGTTAACTAGCAAGCAAAGAAGTAAAGGCTTAATGGGAATTTTGGAACTCTAAAGTCACTGTCTGCACATAGTTATATCCTAGATATCATACCATTTCTTCTGTTTTTTGTTCTGAAGTTGGATGACACATATTTTTAGAGTTCACATATGTATTCTCATAAGTGGAAATGTTCCTGAAGTACTTCAAAGGACATAAAGATAAACAGCTTCTTTATTTGCTTTGAAAGGATCATCTAATGGATACCCAGATTAGACTGAATCGATTTCTGTAATCCCAGATAGAATTATTCAAAACTGCTACAAAATCTCAAGGTTTTACTTCATCTGTGAGGACAATTGAATATGATGGTGGGAGGGGATTTGTCTCCTTTTTTACCATGAGGTCTGGTTAACGTGAGAAGTCAGAGCCCTTAACTCTTGATTCTTCTTATACCCTGCAACTTTATTGTTATTTGTAGTTAGACTCTGGCCATACAGGGAATGTAATTTCTTTCTCAGTACTGCTGCAAGCCAGTAGTTCTCAATAAAAGCAATTTTGCCTCCTAAGGCAACATTTGGCAATATCTGGATACATTTTTGGTAGTCCCAGCTGCAGGGATGCTACTAGCATCTAGCAAGTAGGGACCCAGGATGCTGTTAAGCATCCTGCAATGCACAGGACAGCCACCGCTGCAGGGAATTAATCTGGCCTGTAATGTTAAGCGGTGCCAAGGTTGAAAAACTCAGCTGTAGAAAAGTAAATTAGATACGGTGTTTTTCTTCCTGAATTGTAGTCACTTGATAATTCTTTATCTCCTTTTCTTATTATAGGAAAAATAAAACATTTCCCCCTTTTTCTATGACAGATGTGGTATTTGATTTAAATTTTTATACAAAGGGTTCTGTTTACCAGTTTGAAAACTCAACTTTTTAAGACTTTGTCGGTTCAAATAAAGTCATATACTCTTTGATAATAAAAGGTGACAGAGATTATGTTTTATGCTTCCTTTCAGCATCAAAGGCAAAAAAGCCGTCTCAGTTTTCTGGGAAAATAACTGTTAAAGCAAAGGAAAAGACTTATTCTAAACTTGAAATACCATATCAAGCAGAAGTTTTAGATGGGTGAGTTTCTTTTCAAAATAAGTTTTATAACTTTTTTCTAATCAGTAAATTATTTTCCCACTAAATGACCTTAGAAAAAATACTAGCCAAGTTTACATAAACCTGATGGAATTATTGTTGAAAAGAACTACATCAACTATAAAGGAGAACACCTCCTATATATTGTTTATATTTTACTTTCCTAGAAGAAAGAGCTAAGTGGGATGGTACAGTCAACTTAAATGAAGAATATGATTTTTTAATCATTTCCTTTCTATCATTGCATTTGTAACATGTAAGTGATTATGGTTTATATTAAAGTATTTTGTCTCTTAAAACAAAATTCTTTTTTTTAATAAATTTATAAACACAGAAGAATTATTTTTCTAAATGGGAAATAGCATACAGTTCACTTTCTAATTATTCTTTAACCAATAATAGTTTATTACTCAACTTGGTAGATTCATTTTAACAAAGCTCATTAATACAGTCTTGACTGTAATTATTTGATTACATACAATTTATTAGAGAATGGTTCTTTAAGTGTCAACATTTGGCAAGCTATATTTTGTTTCAAGCTATATTATGTGGTCAATCACTAAATTATTATAGCTCTAATTCTTTAATACAGTTCTTAATGCTAAAAGTAAATTATTGCTCAACAACAACAGAACTTGGATTTTAAACTAACACATGGAATTAAAGATGATTTATTTTGTTGTTTTGGTTTTATTTTCTTAATAGTTATTTGGGATTTGATCACGCTGCAACATTATTTCACATCCGAGACAGTCCTGCTGATCCTGTGGAAAGGCCAATTTACCTTACTAACACTTTCAGTTTTGCGACCCTCATTCACGATGTGCTGCTACCAGAAGAAGCCAAAACAATGTTTAAAGTATGTCTGGGAACCTTCATACTTTTTATTTTATTGGTCTACCAGCTAGGTGATACTGACATATTGTTTTTTTCTCTCCCATCATTCCCTAGGTCCACAACTTCAGCAAACCAGTCTTAATTCTTCCTAATGAATCAGGGTACATTTTTACCCTGTTTTTTATGCCTTCCACATCATCCATACACATAGATAACAACATTTTACTCATTACCAATGCTTCTAAATTTCATTTACCTGTGCGAGTATATACAGGCTTTTTAGATGTAAGTATACTATCTACCTTTAAAATTTAAACTCCCAACCATACCTTTTGTGTTTTCAGATATCATTAGGCAGTTGGGTTGCACACTCTTATGTTTTGCCATTATCTGTGCCCTACAAATTGATCTAATTCTCCTAGTCAGTACTTTCAAGATAACTTGTTTTCACCCTTCCCAGCAGCTGTCTCGTGTGATACAGTTGACTCATCCAGGTATACTCTCTACTTAGATCTTTTCTACATTCTGCTGTATCTTGGTTTTACTTTTAAACTGTTGTAATGATGAGGAATTTTTTTAAAAAACTAAATGGAGGAAAAAATAATCGAAAAAAATAGTACAAGGAGAGGGACTTATGTAGGGAAGAGCAGACCAAAACCAGGAAATTTCAGGATGAAGAAAAGAACCAGATAGTGAAGAGGAAAAAAAGATAGTAATGACACACAATTGGAAGAGTAATCTAAATATGACAAAGGAAGAGTGAAGATCTTCCAAGTCCAGAAAGTAAGCAAGGCGAAGAGATCCAAACGAAGCGGTCCTGAGAGTGATCAATGAAAGCAACTTAGATAAGAACTGAAATGGTTAGGAATCATAAAAAGAAAGGTAGATCATACAGAAATGTAGTCTCCTAAAAAAGCATCGCTTAAAATTTTAGAACTGGAGGAACCTTTAGTCTTGTCTCACTCCTTCTTCACTTATGTTTTAAAATGATCATTCATGATGCTTACTGGGACCACATACTTTTTGCCCAATCTCCTGGAGCTTCACCTAACTTTAGTTTCCTGCTTTCGTGTGCCTTCAGAGGGGAGATACCTGCTCAGTAGAATGCATAACTATTTTCATTTCTGATTACTCTAAAGATTTTCATAATACAAAGTTCTCAACTATATTGTATGTGTGTGTGTGTGTGTGTGTGTGTAAAGTATAGATACTTTAATATATCTTAATACATTTCTTTTCCCTTGGTAATTTTTTATTACTTAAATATGAGTTTATGTTTAATCCACCTCTTTTTTAACTTTCCAGTACTTTGTGCTGCCCCCCAAAATAGAAGAACGTTTCATAGATTTTGGAGTTCTGAGTGCTACAGAAGCGAGTAATATTTTATTTGCAATTATAAACAGCAATCCAATTGAGGTAAAAAAAAAAAAACTGTTTTCAATATCATATTTAAGGATTTTATGCTTACATTGTGATAATCGCTTTAATATTTTTCTCTTTTTTAAGTTGGCTGTAAAAAGTTGGCATATCATAGGAGATGGTTTATCAATAGAACTTGTAGCTATGGAAAAAGGTAATAGAACTACAATGATTTCAAGCCTTCCAGAGTTCGAAAAATCCTCTTTATCAGACCAATCATCAGTAAGTAAACTTTCTCATTATTTCCTTAAACTAAAATGGATGTCTAAACTGCAAATAAGAGACCATTACTGTGTTGCATATCTCAACTAATATTTTTATGTGATTCATAATAGCATTGGCTATTTGCTATTAAAAGGACCTTGCGGGTAATCTGCTTCACCCCCTTCAATTTAATTTATCTTTTTGTAACACAAGTGTCATTACAATAGAAATTTTCATGGCTACAGAACTAATCCTGTATTCACTGAATCTACTGGGTAAGATATCCCTGAATATTGGTAGAAAGTGTTTTTTATTATACAATAATATTTCTGGCCTGTTTTCTATACTAATTAGAAGAGAATATCAATGAGGCAAACACTGTTTGATCTCTGTGTGAATCTGCCCAGATACTTTTATTCTGTCTTATAAACATGTATGGTTGGTCGTGGAGAGCACTAAACAAGTGAAAACAAATATATTACCCTCAGTTTTCACTACTACCAAAAAGAAAACTTGGAGTTTATACCTACTGAGAAAAGAATTAGTAGAATTACCTTCTGTGAAAAGGAGCATCGCATCTCATCTGCAGGTTAGGATAGAACTCTTTGGGGAATTTTACAAAAGTCCCTATTCACACAAATTGTTGGCAAAGATGCTTTCATGGAATGCTGTAGGTTTGGTGTTTTGATATAACCAGTCTCAGCTGCTCTGAAGACATAAATTAACATTACAGACTTACATTCAGAACTTACAATCGAACCATCTGTGTACGCACTCCTGGCCCCTGTGACTGAAGTGTTGGGGAAAGGCTATCTGTCCTCTTCAGCCCTCACTCCCTGTAGCCATTCGCCATACAGATCCATGAGTGGAGAGTAAGGCGCTCTACTGGCAAGAGGACCTTACCCACCCCCCAGCTTTCTCAGTGGCCCACAGAATAAGTGTAGTGGATAAACATCAAGGGATGGATATTATTTTGAGATATTTGTACATGATGATGTAATTCAGTGTCATTCTGGTATATTTTAGGATTTGGAAGTCATTTTATCACTCTAGCCTTCATTTCCATCTTAATAGGAAACTTCAACTAGCCAGACTAATGAATGATACCATTTCTATTATACAGGTAATATTAGCTTCAGGCTATTTTGCAGTGTTCAGAGTTAAACTTACTGCAAAAAAACTAGAAGGGATTCATGATGGAGCCATACAGATCACAACAGACTATGAGGTAAGGACTTTATAGGGATTCACGTCAATGGGGTTTTTCTGAATAATTCAAACAGAATTAAGTTCACTCTTAAAGTTACAGCTCACCAATTTCATACCTTAAAACCTGAGTTTTTGAGAATAGTGTTTAAAAGATTGTTGCTTATTAGCTTATAGTTTTCTGATAAAACCCAAAGACCTTAAAAGCAACTTCAGAAACATGCCTTTGGCACATTTAGAATGGCTCTGTTAGAAACCTGCATACGGATAGTTATATCATTGCACAGAGCCTAACTGAATTTCTGAGTTACATATCTCTGATTCTTCCTGCAATCATAAATATCCTACTCTGTAACATTTCCACAAAGGAGGATACAGTCAAGAAATCCTGTCTTAATTTTAGTGTTCATGTTTGTATTTGCATGCAACATTCAAAGTTAAGGGACAAAAAGAAGGGCATTAAGCTTTTAAAAGATTCTTTGTGGTTTCTGTTACATTCAACAAGATTTTGAGTGAATATATTTTTGCTAAACCTAAGTATTTTTAAACATTCTTTGAGAAGTTGAGCACTGCTAATACCAAGTTGCCACCATCACCCTCCTATGTGTTTTCAACACACACAAACCCCCCGTGAACAAAATCTAATTGTAAAATAAATAAAATTGACCATTTAATGATAAATGATTTGTTAGAAGTATGTCAAATTAACTACCTCTTTAAGTGAGGAATTTATAGCAGAAATTCATGGCAGAAACAGGCACATTTCAGAACTAAGATAATTTTTGTTAATATGGAATTAAGAGAAAATATCCTAGAAAAGTATCTTTGTGAGTTACTAACAGAATATGAATTGGAATTCTACCTCTAGGATGTTCAATGAATGTTTTAAAATGAGGTTGATATCCTATTTCTATACAAAAAATAGCTGTATAACTGGAAAATGCTGAGTTTTTCATACATTGTTTTAGGAGTAAAATTTGACTTTCTTTTCAAAAAATGATAATCTACAAAATACTTGTATTTTGAAAAATCTGTCTTCATTTCTTCCCTGTTGTTAGTCTTGTTTATCACGTTTTCAGTGAGTTACTGAAAAGTACATGGAAATTTACTGTATTTCATGAAGTCCAGTGGACAGATTAAACAGTATCCATGAGTGATTTTAGTATTGTTTGAGTTAGTTATTGTCAATATAAGTCCCAAAATGAGGTTAACCCCAAAATGTATTGCAACAATTGTAGAAATCAGTCTAAGACTTAAACACTTGCTTTATTATGGTCTGCTTCTTCCTAGATCCTAACAATTCCTGTGAAGGCTGTGATCGCCGTGGGTTCATTGACCTGCTTTCCTAAGCATATGGTTCTTCCACCTTCCTTTCCAGTAAGACAATTAACTTATAGATTTTTTTTCTTGCTCTTTTTTTTGAGTTTCCTTTGCTCTGTGTTCCTAGAAATTAACTGTAAAGTCAATTATTATTTATTAATCATTTCTTATAAAGTCAGACATTATACCAGGTTCTTTAGAAAATGTAAAGAGATATCACCCCTTCCCTCAAAAGGTTTTCTACCTGGAAAGAGAAATAGACCCACAATTCATATATATGTTAAGGAGAATGTAGAAGTTTCCCTAAGAGGGGTAAAAGGTGCTGTGAGGGAAATGCACATCTCATTGATAGAGGTACTGTGTGAGCCAGCTTAGAATTGCTTTTGGCAGAGATAGGTAAGGGTGGCAAAGACGTGTAATCAAGCATGTAGAGGCAGTGAAGTCTGAGGTGGATTCAGGAAGCAGTAAGTTGACCAGTTTGGCAGGAATGGAGGGAAGCTTTAAGAGGAAAGAGAGAATGGTTTATTGGAGTGATAGCATGAAAAATATTAAACAAATTGAGATCTATGGGTATCTAAAGTTTTTTGAGCAGGATCTTGACATCATCAGGTTGAACTTGAAAGACTGGCTCTCTGGCAGAAGGAAATATAGGACACATATGAAAGTAACAATAGAGTGCCTAAAGGCAGTCCAAAGACTGGCCACATGAAAAGTGACAGGGGGAAGTTTGAGCTCAGGGCTGTTGCAGAAGCAATAAAGTCCTTTCTACCTCCAAGCCTTTGTAGTTTCTCTGCCTTGAATGACCTTCCTCTGCTCCTCCCTTCAAAGAACTCCTACATATCTTTCAAGATTCAATTCCATTGTCATCTCCTTTGAAGATTTATTGACTCCTCTAGACAATATTAGTTGTTAGTGTGATCCTAGAACACTTTGAAATTATCTCTCTTATGCAAGCCTCATACTGTGCTATAAATATTTTCTTGTAAGTTGGCCTCCCCAGTGAGACTCTGAGATCCTCTAAGAAAGTGATGAGGGATCTTTTATTCCCAGTAACAGGCATTTAGTAGATAATAGGTGGAAGAAGGAACAAGTGATGGACAGAGAACATAGATAAGAGACATTCCAGATGAATCATTTGAACTATCCTTAAGAGGTCATACAAATTGAAGCAAATATGGGAAAGAGGGTAGATAGAGGGTCAGAGATATGACTTGGAGTATGAGCTTGGAGAACGAGGAGAAAAGAAATGGGAAAACGAGGAGAGTGTCTTCCCATCATAGAATAAGAGACCCTTCTACATTTACCCCAGTATTCCCTAATGGACTGTACCATCTTCCTACAAAAGACGGTGCCTTCTCCTAGTTTTCCCATTTCTTTTCTCCTTGTTCTCCCAGCTAGCATTCGAATCCATATTTCTGATCCTCTTTCTGCCCTCCTCATATTTGCTTCAACTTGTATGACCTCTGTAGGATAGTCAAGCACACGATACCAGAGCTGACTGATGGAAACAGTACCCCAGAATAAACATTTTACATAACTCATTTTATATTTAATGTCTGAATAGAATTGTGAAAGGAATTTTTGTATCTTTTGGCTCTTTTGATTCCCCCCAACACTCCAGAGAGACCAGCCACAAAGGAAACATGAGATTTGGAGGGGACAAACAAACCAGACTACAGCAGTGTTGGTTTCGAACAGCTTCAGATTAAGCTTTCATATATCTTTAGATGGCTTGTAGGACCAGGTATTAGCTTGGAGTTATAAATTAACTCTATATTATCAAATTCTATACAATCTTTATCAGACAGAGAATACTAGAGCAGACTGATGGAATCAATACCCCAGAATAAACATTTCATATAACTCGTAGTTTTATATTTAATATTTGAATAGAATTGTGAAAGGGAGTTTTTTAATCCGTTAACTCTTTTGATCTCTGCCACACCCCAGAGAGAGCAGGCACAAGGAAAACTGTTATTACAGGTACAAGAGGTCCAGCTGACTGCCAGAAGACTCTGCTGTCAGCACTGCTGCCATTCTCTCCAGCACATCAGCGCACCTGCCCTGCAGTGCCTGTCTAGTGTTTTATTTTCACCAGGCTGTCAATGAGGCATATTGGGCTCAGCACCACAGTCATTTGGCTCTTTTTCTTGTATATTCTCTTAACTTCTGTATCTTTTAATATTGAATATTAAAAAGTGGATTTATTTATCTGAGACCTCTTCAAATGAGTAGGAATTAGTTGTACAAAAAGACAGAATTCTATATTCAACCAACAGAAAGTAAAAGATTCTTGTAATGTGATTCTTACTGCGGATTATTTAAGTCACTTAGTTTTTATTTAAAATTTGGTAGCCTGTCATAGGGAGAAGTTTGCAGCTGGTAAGTGCAGTCATTGGTTGTATAACAGTTCAATCTGTGTGCTGTTTTAATAAGATACTTGATACCCTATAATTTTTTAAATGTCTAATTTTTCTTTGATGGCACAAATGATTTATTTTTCTTGGTGAAAAGACTTTCATTGAAGGAAAAAAATGTGATTTTGTTCTGTTTGGTTTGGGATTTTAGAATTCATTTATTTCAGGGCATTCTTGCTTTGGTTTGTACACACCTTACTTAACAAACTGAAAGTGACCATTCCCTTTATTTAAAGTTACCTCTCTTTGTACCTTTGTTGACATCCTCAATATTTTAACATGAAACTATGAACATTTTAACTTCAATTAATTTTCATAAAATTTCAAAGATTTGTCCTCCTGATTTTCTGTAATATGCCATACAGCAAAAAATGTTTCATATTTTGTGAAAATTTTTGACTTTTGATTACAAATTTAGAGATTATTAACTGATGAATATTCTCAAATGCCTTTTAGCCTTTTGTTTCCTAGAACTATGTTTGTCAGCTCTAAAGTATGTGATCTGAAAATTTGACCATATACAAATGAGTTTTGGGTTTTTTGTTTTGTTCTTTCAGGGGAAAATAGTTCATCAAAGTTTAAATATTATGAATTCCTTCTCACAGAAGGTAAAGATACAACAAATACGATCTTTGTCAGAAGATGTGCGATTTTATTATAAAAGATTACGAGGTAATAAGGAAGACCTGGAGCCAGGAAAAAAATCAAAGGTCTGAAAATGTTTTATTTGAGTATCCCATAGGTTAATATTTTGTTATTGTAATTTCTGTGGATTTGGGATTCATGGTTCTCCTATGCCTCTTTATAGATTGCAAATATTTATTTTGATCCTGGACTGCAGTGTGGGGATCATTGCTATGTTGGCTTGCCTTTTCTATCCAAATGTAAGTTATCTTGCTGTTCTTTCTCATGCCTTCACTCCCCCGAAAAGATTATTTTAGTAAAAGGCTGCCACTTTTAAAGTCCATTCGTGTCTCATGATACTATAGACATCATTTGAAGGAGAACTGACAATTGGGTCTAGATGAAGGGCTGAGTGTGTTATAACATATGTTTCCTTGCTTTTAGCTGAACCCAAAGTGCAGCCTGGTGTAGCCATGCAGGAAGATATATGGGATGCTGACTGGGAGTTGCATCAAAGCCTGTTCAAAGGATGGATGGGAATAAAGGAAAATTCGGGTCATAAGTGAGTGTTTTGACTTTATTCAGATATGTTAGCCATCCTCACAAGTTTTGAAACATCTCACTTGATCCTACTTTCTGAATGTTATTCTTATATCAGGTCGCTTTACTTTATAGCTAAGAAAATATACCTACTCTTCAGAAAGCTATTAGTGAGGCATGTTACATTTCCATTGTAACTGTATGTTGCTTAGAAATATACACACTCATTTTTCTTTTTTCTCCAGTGCTTTAGATACTTCCTTAAAATCCAAGAAAATATTTGAAGTTGTCTTTATGTAGAATGACTGCAGTGTTCACCTTAGACTCATCTATTTGCATAAGAAAGAAAGTTATTACCTACCACTGACCTCTGTTAAAGGCAAGGAAAACATTTTCTAGGTTTACTGCCACCTAGATATACTCAGTAGGAGACCAAGTGTCTATCTGCTCATTGCGAAAAGAACTACTTCCTCTCTCTGAGCTGTTAGAGGGCACCCGGAGCCCGGCTCAGACAATGTGTCTTTGACAGGTAGGAAATGTGCTACTAATGGCACATCAGTACTGCATCTGGATTCAAAAGCAAAAATGTGTTTATTTGGTAATGTAGAAATCTGACCTTTTCATGTATTTCAGAAAAGAATTTGACTAGAATAATGGTAGTATGACAACTGATTAAACTGCTTTTCTCAGTTGGATGATTTGAAGTATATTTATCAGTATCAGGATACTCCAGTTTAGGAGTACTGTAAATTTCCAAACCATTAACATGTGAATCTGAACTATCTGCCATAAAAAGTTTTCTTAAGGAAAAAGAAAGTTAAATTTTTACCACAAATGGTTAAAATGAGTACAAAAGAGGCTTCTCCTAATGAACTTGCCAAAAGATACTAATGAAAACTCTCCTACATACCCTATATTTCCTTTTTTTTTTTTTTTTTTTTTTTGAGTTGAAGTCTCACTCTATCGCCCAGATTGGAGTGCAGTGGCCGCTCCCGGCCATCGCAGCCTCGACCTGCTGGGCTCCAGAGATCCTTCCACCTCAGCCTTCCAAGTAGCTGGAACTACAGGCATGCGCTACCACACCTGGCTAATTTTTGATTTATTGTAGAGATGAGGTCTCGCCAAGTTGCCCAGGCGGGTCTCGAACCCTCAGTCTCAGGCAATCCACTCACCTCAGCCTCCCAAAGCATGGAATTACAGGCTGAACCACCGAGCCAGGCTCATACCCCTATATTTCTACAGCAGATATTATAAAGGCCAGGCAAACTCTAAACTTTAATGTCCTATTATGAATAAATAATGTATAGTGTTGCCCTAGGCTCAGCTGACAAGGAATCTCTTCATCTTCTACCAACAAAATGCCTACCTTCCTCTGTGTACCCAGCACCCCAATGTTGAGACCTGGGCTCTCTGTCTGCCCTTTGCCCCCATGTCCTGGGTGCAAATGGATGTGTTGTTCTCCCTGCTTCTGCCTTTGTTACCTTGTTGATGTGCATGCTACAAATAATTTCTGCTACTAGTCTTACAAACTTGTACTGTTACCAATATTAGAGTATCATAACACTGCACCAGTACTGTTTGGGGCTAAAATAGGTTTCAGTGTTGAGTCCTAGGGATCTTATACTATTTATATGATTGTTTCCTCGGGGAATGTGTTCTGAGTTCTAAACAACTGGATTATAAACACTGATAAATAGGGAAATATTTAAATGAAGCCCTGAATATATCTGAAAATTTTACATATATCTACACAATCTGCATAAAACTCTCATATGCTTTACCTCTTCAGCTGACGTCTTAATTCAGTGTGAGGATTTGGTTTTGTTTTTATGTCAAGGGGGCAAAAAGCCATATGCCAAGGAGTGCACTACCTTGTCATTAGTTCTACTGAAAACATTTTTAGCACCCTGCTGTTGGTGTCTATATCATTCCCCTAGGTGTGTAAGATCCTTGAGGATCCCCATAATGCCATCTGTTAACTGTATATGCCTGTCTTTTCTAGTATGTTATCTAATATAGTCCCGCTCATCTTACTGAATTTATACTTTAAAAGATTTTTCAAAACTTACATAGGATTGCCTTAATGCTATTGCTGCTATTCCTTAGTTATGTCATCCTTTCCACAATCAGTAAAAAAATAATAGAGGGATCAGTGATTGATATTTTGGCAGCTCTTTGTGCCAAAATAGAGACATCATATAGCATTAAAAGCATAGCAAAATATTAAAATGAATAAATGTGTTTTTTCAGGGCCAGAATAAAATATCTTAAGTGCATAAGCCTAATTGAGTTTTTTATATTCAGAAAACTCAAATATTTTGTTTTGATATATTGACTTACAAATTGTTTTTCTAGATTGAGTGCTGTATTTGAAGTAAATACAGATCTTCAAAAAAGTATAATGTCAAAAATCACTGCCGAGCTCTCCTGGCCTTCCATACTTAGCTCACCCCGGCACTTGAAATTTCCGCTTACGAATACAAATTGTTCTTCAGTAAGTATTCAAAGAGACATTGCTTTCTGCAAATACATATTAGTGTTATAAAGTATTTACTCTTAGTTTTGACTATAGAAATCTTTCATTTAATGTTTCATTACTTTGTTTAAGGAAGAAGAGATTACTTTAGAAAATCCTGCAGATGTTCCTGTCTATATTCAGTTTATTCCTCTGGCTTTATATTCCAACCCTTCAGTCTTTGTAGATAAGTTAGTATCAAGGTAAGCATTGCTTTAGATAATCAAAATGTTTCTATGTAATATTGAATTAGTATTTTACACATTTAAAAGTTTATTTTAGCTCAAATAGTAATAGATTGGACTTAGAGAAATTTTGGATCTGTAAGTAAAGTTGAGTGAAGGTTGTGGGGAGAGAGATTGAACAATTTTCAATTTAAGGCAAGAAAGAGTAATATGGAACTCACTTCTAAAAAATTTGTAAAGAGAAAACAGGTGAAACCTTTCGAATATTTTAGTCTGAAGTGAACGAAATATTAATTATAAGTTGTGACCTTTAATTTTTTGAAGTCTATTAATCAGCAATAATACTGATTTTAAAATTTACCAAGAGATAATTTTAAAATAAAGCACAAACCTGATAATTATTCCATAACTTCTTTGATTATGATGCTGCTTATTAATAAATATGTACACATTTTTTATTTTAGGTTTAACTTGAGTAAGGTGGCAAAGATAGATTTAAGAACACTAGAATTCCAAGTCTACAGAAACAGTGTAAGTATTCATACTATTCCAAAGAAATAATTCTATAATATGAGCAGTGCAAATGTGAAAGAAAACTATTGGCTGCTCTTAAATTTGGCTAAAGGGTAAGTTACTGAAGAAGTCATTGCAGTCCAGTAATTATTTCAGAGGCAGAGAAACCAGGACGAGTAGGTGGTATTTAGATCAAGATTAGGCACATTGAGTAGGAGATTCCTGTTAGTGGGCATTAAAATTAAACATTTAGTCCTTGAAGATTTATAATAACAGCTATCAGAAATTCTGAGAATGTATAGATGAGGTATATACAAATACATAATTTATTTTTATTAAGCATTGAACTGGTCATTTAAGTTTTCTATGTGGACACTTTTTTTTTTTTTTTTTTTGAGTTGGAGTCTCACTCTGTCACCCAGGCTGGAGTGCAGTAGCACACTCATGGCCACCCCAGCGTCGAACTGCTGGGCTCCAGTGATCCTTCCCTCAGCCTTCCAAGTAGTCAAAACAACAGGCACACACAACAACGCTCAGCTAATTTTTGATTTATTGTAGAGACGATGTCTCACCAAGTTGCCCGGTCTGGTCTCAAACCTTTGGACTCAGGCAGTCCACTGGCCTCTTGTCTCCCAAAGTGCTGGGAATATAGACTGAGCTGCCGAGCCCGGCCTGGACACTTTTTAACTATAAGCCACCCAAGAATGCTAGACTCATGACTGACTGTATTCATACTTAGCACAGTAGTATGCATAGTTTTCTCTCAACAGATAAGTTTGAATTAATAAACATTTATAAAACTGATTTCTTTTGGGAACCAAACTTTTCTCTATTATTCAGGCAAGCTGAGCAACCACTAACCAACCACTCATTATTTAAGACTTTCATGTGAGGGTATGTGTTAGCAAAAGCTCCCTTCAAACTGACCCAAGTCTCTTGGCCACCATGTCCTTCCTTCTGGCCAGGGCCCAATTCAAATCTGTTATCTCAGATTCCAGAATCCTTGTCCTTACCATCCTACCACTACATGGTCACTACTGATGGGGAATTACTGTTAGCCTTGTCAAACCAGGTGTCTTATAATTCTTGAAATATTGTTTCATTTTCCATAGCTTCATATTTCTATCTATAATGCATATATTAGCCAAACCTTTATTAAAATTGTTAGTTTGTGTAAGTCTGTCTTTAGCTTACATAAGAAGCTGTTACTTACTACTTTCTAACATAAGCTTATATGAGAAACTAATTCTCTTTTTTTTTTCCCTTTGTTTTAAAGATGTGGGGTACAGTTTAGGGGTAGGTATACAAATGCTCATTATGCAGGTACCCTTATTGATGAGATGTACCTTTCCTCCCCTAGCAGTTTCCTTCAACTGCCAATCCCACCCTCCTCCCCTGACAGTTTCTCACTACTGCCAGTTCCTTTCATATAGTGTTATGTTAATTGTTCAAGGTCTGCTGATGAGTGAGAACATATGGTACCCTGTTCTTTGTTTCTGTGATAAATCACTGAGTATGATGGACTCTAAATCCATCCAAGTTCTGCAAAGTCCATATGTTTGTACTTCTTTATGGCTGTGTAATATTCCGTTGTGTATATGTATCACATTTTTTTTATCCAGTCAAACCTCCATGGGCAGCTTGGTTCCATGTTTTTTCTGTTGTGAATAGAGCTGCAACAAACATGCATATGCAGGTATCTTTTTTGTTGAATGATTTGAGTTCTTCCAGGTATATTACCAATAGGAGGATTGCTGAGTCATATGGAAGGTCAATTTCTAGTTCTTTCAGAAATTGCCATACTGTCTCCCAAAGAGGTTGCACTAGTTAACATTCCCACCAGCAGTGTAGAAGCATTCCTTTTTCTCCACATCCTCACCAGCATCTGTTATTTGTTTTATTAATTAATGATGGCCATTCTTATTGGGGTTAGATGGTATCTCAATGTGGTTTTGATTTGCATTTCTCTGATGATGGGTGAGGCTGAGCACTTTTTCATGTGTCTGTTGGCTGCCTGTGAAGTGTCTATTCATGTCTTTTGCCTACTTTTTAATGGGGCTGTTTGTTTTTTTCTTTTGGCACATTTGAGTTCCTTGTAGATCCTGGATGTTAGGCCTTTGTCAGATACACAGTTGCCAAATATTTTTTCCCGTTCTATGGGGTGTCTCCCTGCTCTCTTGATGGTTTCTTTTGCTTTGCAGAAGCTCATCAGTTTGGTGATGTCCCACTTGTCTAACTTAGGGTTTTGATCAGGAATTTGGTTGCCAGTTCCAATTTCTATAAGGGTGTCTCCTGCATTTTCTAAGATTCTTATAGTTTGAGATTTTACATTTAAGCATTTAGGTCTTTGATTGATTTAGAGTTAATTTTTGTATATGGTGATAGGTAGTGGTCCTGTTTCAATCTTCTGCATGTGATCAGCCAGTTTTCCCAGCACCATTTGTTGAATAGGTTCTCCTCTTCCCAGTGGTTGTTGTTGGAGGCTTTGTCAAAGATGAGTTGGTTGATAAATTGAGGCTTTGCTTCTGGAATCTCTGTCCTGTTCCATTGGTCTATATGCCTGTTCTTGTACTAATACCAGGCTGTTATGATTACTGTAGCCTTATAGTAAAGTTTGAAGTCTGGAAGTATGGTGCCACCTGCTTTATTTCTTTCACTAAGGAGTGTTTTGGCTATTCATGGTCATTTATGTTTCCATATGAATTTCTGTATTGTCATTTCCAGGTCAGAGAAGAATGATGTGGTAATTTAATGGGTATTGTGTTGAATCTGTAGATTGCCTCTGGTAGGATGGACATCTTAACAATGTTGACTCTTCCTATTCATGAGCGTGGAATATTCTTCCATTTGTTTGTGTTTTCTTGGATTTCTTTGAGCAGTATTTTGTAGTTCTCATTGTAAAGGTCTTTCACTTCTCTGGTTAGGAAGATCCTGAGGTATTTCATTTTTTTGTGTGGCTATTGTGATTGGGATTGTGCTTTTTATTTGGTTCTCTGCTTGCTTCTTGTTGGTGTACTAAAATGCAACTGTCTTTTGCACATTTATTTTGTACCTGAGACTTTGCCAAAGTCCTTTTGTCAGTGAAAACAGGTTTTTGACAGATTCTTTTAGGTTTTTGAGGTGTAGAATCATATCATCAGCAAAGAGGGATAACTTGACTTCCTCTTATCCTGTTTGGATACCCCTGATTTCCATCTCTTGTCTGATTGCCCTAGCTAGGACTTCCAACACAATGTTGAACAAGAGGGTTGAGAGAAAACTGTTTTGTTCCAGTTTTCAGGGGAAATGTTTCCAGTTTCTGTCCATTTAGCAATATGTTAGCTGTGGTTTTATTGTAGATGTCACTTACTATTTTGAGGTATGTTCCTTCTCTACCTAGGTGTTTGAGGGTTTTTATCAAGAAGTGATGCTGGATTTTATCAAAAGCTTTTT
>NW_007215500.1:47908-48362 GCF_000164805.1 Carlito syrichta
TTTCAACCTGGGGAGATTGTGTGATGTCAGAAAGTCCTCCATTTCATTTAGGTTATCAAGATGTTTCCATATAGGTGTACATTATAATCTCTGATAATCTTTTGTATTTCCTCGGAGTCAGTTGTGATTTGATCTTTTGCGTTTCTGATTGTGTTTATTTGGCCTTTTTCTCTCTTTTTCTTGGTCATTCTGGCAAGGCATCCATCAATCTTGTTAATTCTTTCAAGGAACCAGCTTTTTGTTTTGTTGATGATTTCTATGGTATTTTTGTCTTCTATGTCCTGTATTTGGGCTCTTATTTTGGTGATTTGGATTCTTCTACTAAAGTTAGAGTTTTGGTGGTCTTCTCTTTCTAGCTTCCATAGGAGATTTGTTAGACTCTCAACTTGTGATCTTTCCATTTTCTTTTTCTTTTTTTTTTTTTATTAATCAATATTTTTTATTATGGTTTTGT
>NW_007215500.1:48733-55442 GCF_000164805.1 Carlito syrichta
TAGAGCTTTTAGGAATCGCCACACTGCTTTCCACAGAGGTTGCACTAGTTTACACTCCATTTTCTTGATGTATGTTCATAGAGATATTAATTCCCCTCTTAGAACTGTATTCATGCCAACCCAGAGGTTTTGGTAAGATGTTTCTTCATTTTCATTTGTTTCCAGGAATCTTTTAATTTCTGTTTTGATTTCAGTGTTGACCCAGTAGTTGTTCAGCATCATGCTGTTTAGTGTCCATGTCTTTGAGGGCTATGCCCTCCTCTGGGAATCTTTTTGTGCTTTGCTTTTCCCATCCATAAAATGCTAATGTAGCAAACTGTTATTGGTAGTTATCTAGAAAACTCAGTACCTAGAACTTTCTTTCACTTTGCTTTTATATGGGAGAAAATACATATAAGAAGTAAATGAACTAATATTTACTTTATGTTATTGACTACAAGTAGTATTTACAAAATGTAAAACACTGAACTAGGCATTGTGTGAGATAGGAAAACAAATAAAAGTTCTAGACCTCAGAAGTATATTCTAAATAAGAAATCTGGGAGGAGGCCCTAGGATGTTCTCAGGGTAATTCTATCTCAGTTCTCTACAGAGCTGTAGAACTGTAGTTCTCAAAATATTTGGTCTCAGGACTCCCTTATAGTCTAAAATTATTAAGGAACCCAGAGAGGTTTCTTGTTTACATGATTTACATCTATCAATATCTTATCGTATTAGAAATGAAAAGTGAGAGATCTTTAAAATGTTGATTTAATTCATTTAAAATAATAACAAGCCTATTCCATCTAACATAGCATAAAAATAGAAACTAGCTATATGTTAAATTTGTTTTGCAAAAAGTATGGAATGTTTTATGTTTTTGCAAAATCTCTTTAATTGCCCTTGACTTAATAGACAAGTAGGATTCTCGTGTTCATTCCTGTATTCAGTCTTTCATGATATATTATTTTGATTGATGTATGTGATGAAAATCTAACCTGATACAGACATGTAATTAGAAAAAGAAGGAATATCTTAATTGCCTAAAATGTTATAACACTTTCTAAGTCAGTCACTTAGAAAATATTGGTTCACTGAGACATGCAGACCTTAGAAGTCTTAGAAATGTTGACACAATACACTATATGATATTCAAAAAAATCATATTCATCAATATAATCACTGGTCTCATTAGGAAGTTCTTTAAGTATTAGGAAGCTGTCAAGCTAACAAGGATGGACACAAGTTATCCAAAATTCTCAATTTTGCTCAAAAGCTTAAATTTCATCATTGGAAATAAATATGTCGGTTGTTTTCCTTAGAGGACAGATGCAGTTATTTTCATGAAAATACCTGCCAAATATACAAGTCTGAATAACCATAGATGACTGTCAGTCATTCTTTCAGACATAAACGGTGGTTCATAAGAAATACAGCTAGCTTAACTAGCATTTTAAATAGGTTTCAAAACAACATTCAACTTCTGTATGCTGAAAAGATGTGCTCCAGATTGAAATTTAATGAAATTAATATTTATTACTGCTTCATCAGGGACTTTTTTTTTCACTACAAATGCATGATGGCAAAGAGTACAGTGGCTACTAGAGAAGTTTGATACCCTGCCTAGATTCATGCTAAGGGGTCAGCAGTTTTACATAGCTTTGCTGGCCACCAGTACAAATGCCTACGCAGTGGAAGATGCAAATAACACCTATCAGCATAATTATGAAAATAATTTTGACATTATGGATACCCTGAAAGGTTCTCTGAGATCCCCAGGTTTCCAAGGGTCACTCTTTGAGAACCACAACCATAAAATTATTTAAGCCCTTAACAATTATCCTAGAAGCATCACAACATCCTGAAGTGTTTCCTAAATCATCAGAGTTTAAGTTAACTAGTGTTTATTGAGAATATGGTATAGTACATCATTGTGTCCATCAGTGACTCAGACTAGATTATTTAAAAGGAAACTTATTCACCAGCCATTTGGGAGCAATTGGAATATTCTGTTGTCCTAGTAGACTTTGACAGAAAGGAATGTTAGATGCATAAAAACAAATACAGTTGACCCTTAAACACCATGGATATTTGAACTGCAGAGATCCAGACTATTTTCAACCAAATATAGATGAAAAATGCAGTTTAGCAAGATGTGGCAGTATGCACCTGTAGTCCTAGCTACTCAGGAGGCTAAGGCAGGAGGATCACTTGAGCCCAAGAGTTTGAGGCTACAGTGAGCTGTGATCGTGCCACTGCATTCCAGCCTGGACAACAGAGTGAGACCCTATCTCAAAAAAAAAACCTAAAACAAATACAGTTCATGGGATGTGAAACTATATCTGGAGGGCCAACTTTTTGCATGGGCAGGTTTTGCAGGGCCACTAGTGGGACTGTGAGTATGTGTGGATTTGGTTATGTCTCGGATCCTGGAGCCAGTCCCCCACATATATAAAGGGACAGCTGTATTTACCTCAGAAGCAAGAATTGAGAAGTAGTGGGCTTCATAAAGTCTTTACTATAAGTTAACATTTATAGATCTGTGCTAATGGAAGAAGATAGGTCTGTATGTATTAAACCCAACTGTGCCAAGGAGAGTAGAAAATCATAGAAAATTCATTTCCTTCCATGATAACAGGGTCGTACAGAGCCATGAACATTTATGGTCATGTGTTGTCAACCTTTCCCTCAAAAAAGTTTAAACTTAGTGTTTCTTAAAACCCAGAATAGTACATCCTTCTGTATGAACTTTGATTGTTTTAAATTTTTAAAAAATGTTTTTTAACCTTATCTAACTGGCTGTCAAAAAAGTTATATTTTGAATATTAAACTAAGCTATGCTTTAAACTTTAAATCAAGTGTTTATGAAACAGAAATTATGTGTTTAACTTTCAAGATAAATTCAACGAGAGATTGATATGGGTTGGAAATATTTTTACAAATAAAAGTATGGTGCAACCTGAAGATCCTTCAGCTACTTTTCTTGGGAGGGAGGGAGGGGCAGCATCAGGAGGGGCTAGAGTGCTAGGGGTTGGTTACGTGAGTGTTTGCTTCGTGCTGAAGCGTCATACTGTTTATCTTAGGCTTGTGTCCTTTTCCATATGTGTGTTATATTTCAAAATTGTGTAAGTTTAAAAACAAAAACATCTGTATACAAAGCAAATGCCTAGTGCAAACAGAACTTTACTTGGCAACCTGTGCAAAAAAGCCCCTTTTGGACTTAGAGGAAAATGAAGTCTCATCAGAAGTCTCATTATCAGTTGTCCAGCTCTGCCTGTCAGTTGACCCATATCTAAATGATGAAGGATAACATTGTTTTTGTATTTAATAAACTTGAGAAACTATGGGCTCTGGAATGGGGTAAAGGAAAAAAAATTGTTCCAGAGAATATATTAATGATTTCTGTTTGTTTATTCAATGTTTCAAGGCTCATCCACTACAGAGTTCTACAGGATTTATAGAGGGCCTCTCTCGACATTTAATTTTAAACCTAATTTTAAAACCTGGAGAAAAGAAATCTGTCAAAGTAAAGTTTACTCCAGTTCACAACAGAACTGTTTCTTCACTAATCATAGTCAGGTAGGTTCTATGTGGGTTGACTTTTGTACTTATATAGAAGGCCTTGCTTGATTTGTTTCAAGATGAATTTATATATCTAACTTATAAAATAGGATATCCACTTTGTCCAAAACATGCACACACCCCACTCTTAATGAAACATACCTTTTAAATTAAATTTATAGCTCAAAAATATGAATAGTATCTTTTTTATGAATAATATCTTACTGTACCATATGTGACTCTTAAAAATAAAAATACTTAATTGTCTCTGTGAATTTTTAAATTCCTAAAGTATAAGTGTTCACTTTTATTCATTAGTTTCTGTGTGTTTTTTTGTAATATAATAGTGGAAAGTATAGACCAAAAGATTGTGCACATTTAATAGGAAAAGTTGTAATTCTTGTTCTTGAATAGAAATAACCTGACTGTGATGGATGCTGTGATGGTCCAAGGACAAGGAACAACTGAGAACTTAAGAGTGGCAGGCAAGCTTCCAGGTCCAGGAAGTTCCTTACGCTTTAAAATCACAGAAGCATTGTTAAAAGATTGTACAGATAGTGAGTATTCCTAACAGTTCCTAGGGCATACATTTTAGCACTTGTGCTTTCAACAGTAAATAATTCTAAAACGAGAACAGTATTTCTGTATGTGCACACAGTATTTTAGTGGTAAATGCTCAAGATTTCAAGGAAGTACCATGTCTTGCTTTCAGGGTTGATTTGAATCTTAAAAGATTTAAAATGTTAAAAAAAAGAATTTAAAATGCCAATATTTTACCTTAGCTGATTTACTGTAAGTATGAAACATAAAGCATAATAAAGCATAATAAAACTTTAGCCATCTGCAATGACATATCAAAGTGTATTACTTCCTGAAATCTAAGGAATAGCTGGTCTCTTTGACATGTGGGGGTGGTTCATAATCTCTGGCATTTATCTGGTATTTACTGTTTGGATTAGGAATACATGATGGCAAGTTTTATTCTTACTCTTCATTTTTTTTCTCTAGGTTTAAAACTAAGGGAACCAAATTTCACACTGAAAAGAACATTTAAAATAGAAAATACAGGACAACTTCAAATCCATATAGAAACCATTGAAATCAGTGGATACTCATGTGAGGGTTATGGCTTTAAAGTTGTTAATTGTCAAGCATTCACATTAAGTGCCAATGCCTCTAGAGACATAATTATATTGTAAGTATTTTCTTTTAAGGTATAATGAATCACCTACTTTTTATATTAAACTTGTTCAAACTCTGTGTAAAGATGTGTTTTGTAAAGGTCTTTATCTATAAACGTATTGATTTTTTTTCACTTAATCTTTGACTAAAATGTTTCTTCATATCTTATTTTTCAAAGTTATACAACTTCCTCTAATCTCCAAAGTAGATCAGATAATCTTAGAAACCAATTTCAAAATTATTTTCAGGGCTGTGTTAAAGTTTCAGATGTTGGTATAAATTTACACTGCCTCAGCAACAGAGCAGAGATTTGTATCATACGTGTAGAGTTTTCCCATATTTTGTAGTATAAGAATATGTCATATTTTGGTGAGAATACAGTTTTAATGCTTGCATCAGTAATAGCATATTTTAAAAATTAATTGATAACTTATGTGATAAGCTTTATGTAATAAAATATAGCAGCTATCCCTTAATTAAATAATATTTTTATGATTGTTAATGGGTATTTACTTAATAAGAAACTACATGACCGGGTTCGGTGGCTCAGCCTGTAATCTCAGCACTTTGGGAGGCCAAGGCGAATGGATTGCCTGAGCCTGCGGGTTCGAGACCAGCCCAGACAGCTTAGCAAGACCTCGTCTCTACAATAAATAAAAAATTAGCCAGGTGTGGTAGCGCATGTCTTGTAGTTCTGGCTACTTGGAAGACTGAGGCGGAAGAATTGCCGGAGCCCAGCAGGTTGACACTGGGGTGGCCGTGAGTATGCCACTATAGTCCAGCCTGGGCAATAGAGTGAGACTCCAACTCAAAAAAAAAAAAGGAAACTGCATTACTATATGCAAGGACTAATGCTTGACACCTAAAGGTACAATAAGAAATAAAGCACCTTTCCTCAAGGTGTATACAGTTAACAAAAAATAAAATATTGTGGCATAAGCAATACTGCTGGAGGTGATGAAAAGATCACTAGGGCTAGGGTGGTTTTTTGAACAGGCATTATTGGGAATGTAACCTGGGAGAAGATTTTGAGAAGGGGGGAGGGAAGGAAAAGAATTCAGGACTACCTTCTGAATTAATAATTATGAGGAACTGATTACTGTTCTTTTTTGTGTAACTTCTCTAATTATTCACAGAATATAGTTGTTCCTGTTTATTAAGCATGGGATAATACTTTTTTCTTCTAAAAATGAGAAAGTCGAACAAAAGTAGCAAACTCAAATGCTGTGTTATATATAAAGGGTTATGGGACCACTATTATATTCAAACTGCTTGTGATATATTTTGAAACTTCACCTTACTATCATTCTGTTTTAGGTTTACTCCTGATTTTACAGCTTCTAGAGTTATTCGAGAACTGAAGTTTGTAACAGCCAGTGGCTCTGAATTTGTATTTATATTGAATGCATCCCTTCCATACCATATGTTAGCAACCTGTGCAGAAGCCCTGCCCAGACCCAACTGGGAACTGGCTCTGTACATCATCATCTCAGGAATAATGAGGTACTTGCATCTTGGTTTGGAATGGTATTCACTCATCACCTGACATGGTTTATCAAGTGCCCACTATGTGCCAGTCACTGTTCTAAGTGTTGGGATATGCCAGTAGACTGAGCAGGCAGACAGGACTCACTTCCCTTAGTAAACTTATACACTGTGGGAACAATACGGAACCCATCTTGGGTGGCATATACCATTAACAAAGTTTTCTCACCTTTGAAATTTGTTAATTTCAAAGATAAGATATTAAAGTACATATTAATTTGTTAAAGGAAAAAATGCTCATAATTTATCTGGTAAAGTTACTTGATTTGGGCATGTATAATTTACTGACCAATATGCATTTCTTAAACAGTACCTAGGCAACATGAAACTGATTAGAAATATTTTTTAAATCCTTAGTGTGTTTTGAGAATCAGATAAACTCACCTTTAAATTAATTTACATATTTACCTCACACATTCTTTAAGGGAAAAGAGTTGGGGAG
>NW_007215500.1:55528-81663 GCF_000164805.1 Carlito syrichta
TCATATAAAGCATCTTATAATATAAATATATAAGACACCATTATATAAAAATTGGTGTACAAACTTTTATCCATAACACTTTGTCTTTTGACCATTCAAAATTTTCACAGACATCTTTGGTTTTTTATATCAAATTGTACTTTACCAAGAAGCTATGCCTTTAATATCAGATTCTTTTATTTGTGCACTAACAAATGAATCCTAACTCTCCACTTCTATACCCCTGCAGTGCACTGTTTCTTTTGGTTATTGGAACAGCCTATTTGGAAGCTCAAGGAATATGGGAGCCATTTCGAAGGCGACTATCCTTTGAGGCCTCGAATCCACCCTTTGATGTGGGAAGGCCATTTGATCTCAGGAGAATCGTTGGTATTTCGTCTGAAGGAAAGTATGTTCACGTGCTGGCCGTAAATTTTCTGCTATACATGTATTTGGCTGATATAATTGCAAGAAAAAATAAGTTTCTCATTTTTGTCCTTGCTTAAGAGGAAAAAAAATCTTATTTCTTATTATTTAATGATACCCTGTATGTAAGCCCTCAGGTACTTAGACTTTATACCAGATACCATGTTTTTATTATATTGCTGAAAGTTAAAAAATTATTAGTTAGATCCCTGACTTGATTCATACATTCTCTAATAGAAGAAACCTTAGAGAGTTGTGAAAATTATCCCTATTTCTTACTGTCTTTTCCATAGGGTCATTTATATTTGTGATGATGTACTGATGAAACAAAATTTTTTAATGCTAGATTTTGTAGGTTGCCATTTACTGATCTTCAGTTGGTCCTTTTTTCAGCTTGAACACACTCAGCTGTGACCCCAGTCACAGTAGGGGGTTCTGTGGAGCAGGCGGCTCCTCATCCCGACCCAGTGCCGGGAGTCATAAGCAGTGTGGCCCATCAGTCCACCCGCACAGCAATCACAGCAATAGAAACTCAGCTGACGTGGAAAACGTCAGAGCCAAAAACAGTTCCAGTACTTCTAGCAGGACTTCTACACAAGCAGCTTCTTCACAGTCTGCTAGCAAAACAAGCCCCTTTGTCTTAGATTCAAACTCAGTGACCCAGGGTCATGCAGCGGGCAGGAAGTCCAAAGGGGCAAAACAGAACCAGCACAGCAGCCAGCACCATGCCCACAGCCCTCTGGAGCAGCACTTGCAACCTCCACCACCACCATCAGTGCCTCAGCACCGGGAGCCACCGCCCGAAAGGCTGTCTCCCGCCCCCCTCACTCACCCTTCAGATGCAGAACGTGCCAGCAGCACAAGGCACAGCTCAGAGGACTCAGACATCACCAGTCTCATAGAAGCCATGGACAAAGACTTCGACCACCATGACTCCCCACCCCTAGAAGTGTTTACAGAGCAACCTCCATCGCCACTGTCAAAAAGCAAAGGTAATCAATTGTCTGTTCTCACTGTCAGAAAAATGTGACATGTGAGGGAAAAGCCAGTGCATGTTTAAGGAACTGTTGTGGTTGTAGTTGTGGTAAACAACTAATTTGGTAGGTTCGACTGGCTCAGATTTAACCCCAATGTTGGACATCAACTTTTTCATCAAAATGCAAGTAGAGGAATCTATTTGTCATAGAAGATACATTTGTATGTCTTAGATTGCTTACCAAAATCAGAAATTTATTAAACCTCTACTTTTTTTTCAGCTGACTGTGATGATTGTGTTATTGTGATAGTTTAGGCTTTTTTTAATTGTGAAAAATAATTTTGAGCACAGTGGTAAAATGTAAGTCATTTGCCTTTTAGCCTCAGAATTAGGATTTCTGCACAACCTTCATTTTAGAGCAGGGGTTGGCAAACTACAACTAATGGGCCATATCACCACATGATTTTATAAATAAAGTTTTATTGGAACATGGCCATGCTCATTTGTTTACATAATATCTGTGACTGTTTTTATGCTGCAACAGCAGAGTTGAATAGTTGTGACTCAGACAGTATGGCCCACAAAGCTAAAAATATTTATTATCTGGTCCTTTACCAAAAAAAAAAAATTGCCAGCCCTACTTTAGAGTTCCACTTACTATTAGTTATCTATTTCTGATTGCCCCAGAACCTAGTAGCTTAAGATAACATTTACTGTCTCACAGTTCCTGTGGGTCAGGGATATGGATGCAGCTTAGCTGGGTCCTGTGGCTCTCACAAGACTCTCCTCAAGGTGTTGGTCAGGGCTGAAGTCATCTAAGGTTCAACTGAAAGTGTACCTGCTTCCAAGTTCACACAGGTGATTGACAGAGGATTCAGATTTTCATAGGCTATTGGACTGAGGGTCCCAGCTCCTTGCTGGCTGTGGCCAGAGGTCTGTCATACCTACCCTTCATGGAGCAGCTCATATCATGGTGGTTGGCTGCACCCGAACGAGAACATAAGTGCCAAAGAGAAAGCGAGCTAGCAGGATGGAGTCATTGTGGTTCTTTTTTAAAAATTTTTTCATTTTAAAGATTCAGGTTTAGGTATACAGATGTTCATTATGCAGGTACCCTTGTTGATGAGGTGTGCTCCTCCCTCCCCTGGCAGTTTCCCACTACTGCCAGTCCCAACCCCGCCCTCCCCTGGCAGTTTCGACTACTGCCAATCTCTTTCTTATAGTATTATGATAGTTGTTCAAGGTCCACTTATAAGTGAGAACATGTGATGCTCAGTTCTTTGTTTCTGTGATAGATCACTCAGTATTATAGCCTCTAAGTCCATCCAAGTTTCTACAAAGTTCATAATTTTGTCCTTCTTTATGGCTGTATAATATTGCATTATGTATATGTACCACATTTTTTAATCCAGTCTTCTTTTAATTGGTAGCACAGTTGGTTTCATGTTTTTGCTATTGTGAATCACAGTTTTTTATGATCTAATCTCAGAAGTGACATCCCTTCAATTTTGTAGTATTCTGCTCATTATAAGTATGATCCAGCCCACACTCCAGGAGAGATAATTCCACAAGGTCATATATACCAGGGGGTGGGCACCGCTGGAAGCCATCTTAGAAGTCTGCATCACACATAAATAGATAGGCCAATTTGTAACTTCCAAAATCAAAATGTAAACACCAGTAGATGTCCTGTATTTCAGTTTTATTTCTTTGCAGCCTGAACTTTGCATCTTGCTTTCATTCTTGTGGCAACCATGCTAGTATACGATATCCCAAGCCTATTTGAGTCTCTCCCTCACTGATTTACCAAGGAGTTTTTGCCTTCAGTTGCACAGAGAACAGGGAGCTTGGTGGCCTTAAGAGGCAAAAAAAAAAAAAAACCCTAACATTCCAGAGTCTAGGAGTTTGGAAAATTTCTTAATCCCACTGATATGAAGACTAGCTATATTGAATCCTCTTTGAATTACATGCATTTGGATTTGTAAAACAGTCTTATTCAACTTTTATAGAAATCCTTCTTTGGCTACCTCATTATTGATGGAGCTTACATATTTTAGAGTTTTTAGAGTAATAGTCAGTAAATGCTTAAATGGTTGTTTCTTTATTAGATCAAGTTACATTGTGTTTTTTCCATGTTGAGGGCATGAATAAAAGAGACATATATGTTCCTTTCTCATCACAAAGAATTGGGCAGTCAAGTTGAATACTTCATTGACTATAATCTGAAATAGTCTTCTGGCATTAGTATGATAGGTACACTTTTGCTTTCAGGGTCACTGATTTAGAATGTAAATTTTAAAATGAAAAAAGTTGTTTTAATTTTCATAGTGGTCCTAGAGACATCCTACTAAAAGATATATAATGATGGTACATGAACGCCACATTGTTAGTGGTTCTTCAACCTATGGGGAAACAGTGGTTCCAAGCTTCACTTGAGTGGCCTCTCTACTTTCTGTTCTTCCCACTGATGCTGTTTAGAAAGGAGGAGGGAGCCCAAGTCTATATATTTCTTAATAAGTGTATTATACGTATAGAAAGCCAGTCTTTAAAATAAACTTTAGAAGGTAAGCATTGATCTCAGGGTTGCAAAGTAGTCATGAAATTATAGACTTTCAGCTGGGCAGAACATTTATAATCTTTCAAAAGTTTATCCCCACATCCCTGCAAATGGTCATCAGGCTTACATTAAATATGAACATTTTCTTTTCCGAAGCAGCCGGTTCTTCCCTCCCCTCCCCCCACCCCCCACAATGTCTCAAACAAAAATTTTTCTTGTAATGAGCTTATGTAATTTCTGGCCTTTGGAGGCTGTACAGAATGATCTCTCTTCAAATTAATGTGATAATCTCTTTGGATCTTGCCTTCTCTGATTGGATGACTTGCAGGCATCCAGCCGTTCTCTGGTCATCCTCCAGTCACTGTTCCTGGTGGAAGGTGGGGCCCAGACTCTTCCCATTCATGGTAGGCCTGAGTAGGGACTCATATAGCTGGACAATCATTAGGTTCTGTATTCTGGTGGTTTCTCCACCTGTCAGACATAACCCCCAAAGACTAGACAGAGGCCATTGTAGGAATGAGGGTTAAAAATCTAAGAAAGCTCTGAACCTGGTACAGTTTGGTTCTTAGTAGCTGCATTAACCAGAGAATGGTGGTTTCTGCAGCCATTCTAGATTCTGACTTTGGCAGTCTGACAGGTGTCTTTGAGGGTAGGAAGAGGCAGAGAGGTATGGCGTCACGAGGCCAGTCTAATACCATCAGACAGGCACAGACCAAATCCTGACTCTGCCACATACTAGCTCTCTGACTTTGGAGAAAATTACCCCTCTGAGCCTTCACTTGTTATTTTTAAAGTGAAGAAAATAGTTACTACCTACATCATAAGGTGTAGCTACTGCTGTGGTTATTATTAGGACCAGGAGTAGTACATAATGTCTTTACCCTGCTAAGCTGAAGGTGGCTATGGAACATTCCAGCAGGATTATCTGTTTGAAACTTGGTCTTGTGGGTGAGAAATAGGACAAGCAGAGGACTGAAGACAGAAGCCAGAGGGCAAAGCCAGCAAGAAGACGGCCAGCCAGTAGTGTGACAGAAGGCAGGTAGAAGTTGTGGGTAGCAGATCCCGGCAAGGACAGATGATACAAAGGCAGAACAGTGCTCCACAGAGCCTGGCAGTTAGAACATTATTTGTGACCTTGGCAAGAACAATTTCAGTGAAGCAGTAGGACTGGAGACCAGATCACTGTGGCTTAGAGAGTAACTTTCACATCAGATTATAACAGTGGCCACTAATTAGGGGTGTGTTGGGCATTTACTCTTTAACCTGGATTTTGCATATTCTTTAATTTTTAGCAAGAAAAAAAGTATGTGTATATTGTATGGTAGTTTTGTGGTTTTTTTGTTGTTGTTTTTTTTGAGTTGTAGTCTCACTCTGTTGTCCAGACTGGGGTACAGTGGCACACTTCCGGCTACCGCAGCCTCCTGGGCTCCAGTGATCCTTCCGCCTCAGCCTTCCAAGTAGCTGGAACTACAGGCACGCGCTACTCCGCCCAGCTAATGTTTTATTTATTGTGGAGATGAGGTCTCACCAAGTTGCCTGGGTGGGTCTCGGACCCATTGACTCAGGCAGTCCACTCACCTCGGCCTCCCAAAGTACTGGGATTACAGGCTGAGCCACCAAGCCTGGCCTATAGTAGTATTTTTAATGGGAAAAAAAAAAAAAGAATAACAAACAGGAACATGGTGCTTGAAAATATCTATGGGCCAACGTCACAAAGCCCATAGAGCTAAGACAATGCTGATCCACACATGTTAATGTTCCAGATGTGACTAACACACCCTGGGGATTGGCACTGCTGTTACTGTTCTTCCAGTGAGGAAACTCAATCTAAGAAAGGTTACATCAGGCAGACGTGGAAGCAGGTATCTGTAATTCTAACCCCTGCTCTGCTACCTCCCCAACAAAAAAAGATTGAGAGAAGAAAATGAGGAGGTAATTGGTGAAACCAAGTGCCCAAGAAGGTGGAGTGGGATGAAACCCAGTTGAGCAGATTATTTTAAAAGGACATTTATTCCACAGGTATGTGGATGCCAATGAATTGGCAGTGATGAAGAGCTGGCATATGGGTCATCTGCTGAGACTGAAGGGGGACATGGTAGGGTAAAAACAGAAAATAGACAACATTTGGAATAGAAAGATCCCAATTAGCTAAAATCTTGTTGATTGGGAATTGGTGGGACATGAGACTTGGATTTGCAGAGCAACCTCTCAGGCAACATTGCAGACCCTGCTAAGGACCATATTTCTCCATTGTACTCTGCAACCCAGGGTTGAGGAGTGGAAACTGCGAACTTGGAGAAAGACAGAGTCAGAGTTCTGCAGGACAGAGATGGGAAAAGACTCGGGAAGTGCTGGCAGGAGAGTGATGGATGTGCCATGTGGAATTAGCAGGAATTGGCAGTGGGGGCTACCTTTTGCCAGAAAGAATTTCATAGACAAGGAGAACAAACAATTCAAGGGGTGGGAAATCCAACAGGTCAAATTGCAGGAGTGGTGGGAGTGAAGAATGATAGGAGACTGAGGTTTAAAAAGGAGGCATGAGAGTTCAAGGTTTCTGAGAAAAAGCAATTCTGGGCAATACCAGGTGGTTAGGTGCAGCCTTGGCAATGGGACACCAAAGTGTAACAGGAGTAGAGCTAGTTGGCGACAGTGAAGCCACAGAGCTAGAAGAGAGGTCCATAGTCCCTTATAAAACCCTCTGGGTGCCTTGTGTGTTTTGAGAATTCAGGATTTTGGAAAGGTCTGAGTGCATACACTACACAATTCTTAAGACTGAAAATAGCCTCACACCAGTTCAGCTTAGATAGTGCCACCAGAAAGCACAGTCATGCTAAGTTTTGTTTCTAAATGAGTTAGGGAAAAACAACTTTGAGAACCTTTCAGATTTCAGATTTACAAATAGGAAATTCTCAGCCTGGTGCCTGGATGGTGGAAGTCAAGGGTGAGAGGAAGTTGGTGAATGTGATTCCAGCTCCTCATGAAGACAGGGAGAACTGCAGGCCACAGTGATGAAGCCGGGTCGTGTAGATAAGAATGTAGTGTGGTTGCAGCTGTCCTAAATGCAGAGGGCTCTGGGCGCACAGACCTGGTCAGTCATCACTCCTGCCTTCCTGGCTACCTGCCAAGAAGGCAGACAAGATCCACCTTAAACTCCCCTCCCTCCAAAATCAGGGCATCTGCTGTGCTAAGCACTGATGCTAAGCCTGAGGCTTGCTTGTTAACTTCTACTCTGTCTTCTACTATTGTACATAGTCCCACAGGTCCTTGGAGTAAATCTAACCAGGCAACGGAGCTAGACTAAAGTGAGTAGGGGGAAGGGCTAGTGTTGACTCTAGTGACTCAGGCCTTTCATGGTCAGCTTGCTACCTGTGAACAGAAAGTGCAACAGCTAACCCACCTAGCAGAGGCCACCCCTGAAGAAAGGGTGTGGGTTAGTCTTTTAAGGCCTTGCTACCCAAAGTTGTGGTCCAGGCACCAGCAGTAGTGACATGACCTGGAAGCTTGTTAAAAATGCAGAATCTTGAACCCCAGTCCAGACTACTGAATCAGAATCTGTATTTAACCAGATCTCCATGTGATTTGGATTCCTTGTGTTAAGGCATTCTAGCCTCACCCACTAGCTGAATGTAAGCAGGGGTGTTCTTGGGAGGCTGTGTACTGGTTCCATCCAGTGGTTATTTGGGCAGGCAGAGAATTCCCCTGAAAGGGAGTTTGCTTTTTTTTCTAGAATAAATAAATCCAAAATTTTATAATAATCTTATAAAAACCCTATATAATTGCACCCTATAAAGTTCTGGTTATGCACCCTTTTTTCAAGCCCTGTGTACCTTATCACTTCTACTTAGAATAGTGAATACAACCTTTTAATGATACAAGAAAAACTAAAACAAAATAGACTATGGTTCTTCTTGCAAACTCATGATTAACTCCTTCCCTGGGATAGAAGCAACATTTTTTCACCTAATAAGAATTATCTTTTAACTTCTATTGGGCTATATGATATCTTCACTTCCTAAATACAGAGCTTAATGGGACAAAATAATATGATAGTGGCCACAAAGTTTTAAAAACAATATTTACTTTAGCTTAAAGAGTTCCTAAATAGTTTTCTTTATATACATTTTGGGATATATTTTAGTTTATCATATTTGTAAAAAGATATCATTTCAGAACAGATTTACATGGCCAATATGAGGAAGGAGGAAATAGATTTACATGGCCAATATGACCCAAGTAAATCACAATTGGTCTGTAGTATTTATTGGCCCCATTTAGACCTTTTAAACAACCAGAAGATGAGGAGGAGGAGCGCATCCCTGCCACAGTTGGTAATTCTCTAGAGCAGCAGTCCTCAACCTTTTTGGCATCAGGGACCAGCTTTGTGGAAAACGTTTTTTTCACAGATGGGGTTTGGGAGGATGTGCAGTCAAACCTCACTGATAATGTTAATCTGTATTTGCAACCGCCTCTCAGCACTAGCATCACTGCCTCAGCTCCACCTCAGATCATCAGGCATTAGATTCTCATAAGGAGCCGTTGATCTCTGACAGGTGGTGGAGCTCAGGCAGTAATGCAAGAAATGGCAGCAGCTGTAAATACAGATGAAGCTTGGTTCACTCGCCTACCACTCACCTCCTGCTGTATAGCCCAGTTTCTAACAGGCTGCAAACTAGAGCCAGGGAGCTAGGGACCCCTGCTCTAGAGGTTGACATGAGGTCAAGAGTAAAAGAGCCTAACCACATGTCAAAGTCTACTTTAGTGCATTATAATAGTCATGTCTTTAGCAGGCTTGTGTTTTTAGTTGCTGCAGTAGATGGGCTTACACTCAGTCCGTTGGTGATGGTGTCTGTTCTCCCTTTCATTCAGGCATGCAAATTATATATTTATAAAAGTATCAATAACCTAGGCCCTATAAATTATATAATGATTTTCAGTGATGGTATGTTAAAAAGGAGTTTGTATCTTCATAGATTGCTAGGAACAGCAGTTTTCTGAAGCATATCAAAAGCCATAAAAGTATAATCAAGCACATTCTTTTAACCAGTAAGCCCATATCGAAAGTTGACATCAATAAATAATATTACATATGCTATATTTTATAATATTGCAAACAGAAATTGCCTAAACATCTAGAACGGGATATGTAATTACAGAATGTTGACTCAATGCAGCATATCACTTAAAATAATTATGCCTCGAGTTTATATCTGCAATATAAAGATTTGACAGAAAGTGATTATGTAGTCCCTAAACTATATTCCTTTTGTTTCCCAATGAGTAGACTAGCATATAGCAGTAGTCAGTTATAAGTTAGACATTTGTAAACCTCCCATTTTGGGGGGATAAGTATTGGATTGGGACATACCAGTCCTTTGTATATTGAGAAGAATGTTGGAGTTACATTTGAAAAGGTAGCTTTCAGGCCATATGGGCCTATTATTTGCACAAAAAAGAATGCTTTTTAAAAGTGGCGTGGACAATACTTGATGCATTCTAAAGAATTAGGATACTTGGCAAGAACTAGTACCCACTCCATGAACATGCCACAACTTAGTTGAATGTAAGTTCTTGGGGACTTCTTGCTTTTTCATATAAATGAGACACACATACACTTGTTTTTTAACTTTTTATTTTGAGATAATCATAGATTCACATGCAGTTGTAAATAATAATTTGGAGATCTTAAGTACCTTTTATCCAGTTTCCCCCACTAGTAACATGTTGCAGAGCTATTGTCCAACATTACAACCAGGACAGAGATGCTGATAGAGTCAAGACGCAGAACATCTCCATCCCCCCAAGGATCTTCAAGGGCCCTTTTCTTGCCACACCCACTGCCTTCCTCCTCAGCCTGTTTCTTAGATCCTGGCGAACATTAATCTCTTCTCCATTTTTAAAGTTTTGTCATTTCAAGAATGTTATAATATCTGTACCCTTTTGGATTTTCTCATTCAGTATAGTTCTTTAGAGATTCACCCATTAGATCTTCTGTTGCTGAATAATAGTCCATGGTATGGGTGGACCACAGATTTTTTAGTTATTTGTGCATTGAACGTTTGGATTGTTTCTCTAAGGATATAATGATAAAGATGCTCTAACTATTTGTGTGCAGGTTTTTGTATGAACATAAGACTTCATTTCTCTGGAATATGTACCCAGGAGTGAATTTGTTGAGTCATATGGTAGTTGCATGTGTATGTTTAGTTTTGGGGGTTATTTTTTAAGAAACTACCAAAATTTTTTAAGAAACTACCAAAATGTTTATACTATATGACATCCCCACCAGCAATGTAGGAGTAAAACAGCTTCTCCACATCCTCACCAGCATTTGGTGGTGGCATTATTTTTTTCTATGTCATTCATTCTGACAGGTGTGTAGTGATACCTCATACTTCATTGTGGTTTTTATTTGCAGTTCTCCAATGGTTAGTGATGCTGAACATATTTTCATATCTTATTTGCCACCTGTATATTTTATTTGATAAAATATCTTCTTCATGTTTTTTGCCCATTTTCTAGTTGGATTGTTTGGGTTTTTCAACTGTTAAACTTAGAAAGCTGTTTACATATTCTAGATACTAGTACTTTGTCAGATATGTGACTTGCAAATATTTTCTACCAGTCTATATCATGTCTTTTCATCTTTTTCTAGTACCTGATTCATTCTGAGTTAAATTTTGTATGACGTATAGGACTTAAGTCAAGGTCAGAGTTCACTTTGACCTAAAGTGAGGGAAGGTTCTTTATAAAGTATATAAAGTTCTTTATAACTCGGTTTCCTTAATATTTATAGAACTATTCAAATTACTTATTCCATATTGGATATGTTGTGGTAGTAGTTATTGTTTTTTAAGAAAGTGATCCATTTCAACTGAGTTATCATATTTATGTGTATAGAGTTGTTTGTAGTATTCACTTATTATCATTTTATCGTTTTGATATTTGTAGGATCTGTAGTGATATCTTATTTCTGATATTGGTAGTTTGTATCTTGATTTTTGTTTGGTTTAGTTTGGTTTGATTTAGTTTGGTCAGTCTTGGTAAATTGGTCTGTTCAAAGAACAGATATATGGTTCATTGATGTTTCTCTATTGCTTATCTGTTTCAATTGTGTTGCCTTCTGCTCTTATCTTTGTTAATACCTTCCTTCTGCTTGTTTTAGGTTTATTTTTCTTCTCTTTTTTAGGTTCATGGGGTGGGAGCTTAGATTGTTAATATAAGACTTTTCCTCCTTTTAGTGTATACTTTTAGTACTATAAATTTCCTTCTCAGCCCTACATTAGTGGTGCCCCACAGATTTTGATATATAGAATTTTCAGTTCCATATTTTCTTTTCTTTTGAGACTTTCTGTGACCCATGAATTACTTAGAAGTGTGCTGCTTAGTTTCCAAGTGTTTGGAGATTTCCCTGCCTTTCTGTTACTGCCTTTTACCTTGAATTCATTATGGTTAGAGAACACACTGAATGGTTTCAGTTCTTTTCAGTGCATTGAGGTTTGTTTTGTGGCCCAGGTTATGATCTATCTTGGCATATGATCTATAGGCACTTGAAAAGAACCTATATTCTCCTGTTTTATGTAGGATAATTTACAAATTTCCTTTAGATCCTTTTGGTTGATAGCATTGTACATTCTTCTGTATCCTTTCTGATTTTCTGTCTAGTTGTTGTATTGTTGAGAGATTTTTGACTCCTCCAGCTATAATTGTAGAATTTCTTTTTTTATATCTGTTTCTGCTTTACATAGTTTGCAGTTCTGCTATTACATTTAAGACTGCTATATCTTTCTGTCATTCTATAATGCCCTTCTTTGTCTCTATTAATTTTCTTTCCTCTGAATATTACTTATCTAATAGTAATATAGCTATTCCTTCTTTCCTTTAGTTAATGTTTCCATGATATATTTTCTCCATCCTTTTACTTCCAACTTGCCCGTATTATTATATTTGGAGTAAGTTTCTTATGGACAGCTTATAATTAGGTCATGATTTTTAATCCAGTCTGCCAATCTCTTTTTGTGTTCACCTTTTTTGAGTCAGAATCTCACTCTGTCACCCAAGCTGAAGTGCAGCAGCAAGATTACAGGTACTGCAGCCTTAACCTCCAGGGCTCAGGTGATTCTCCTACCTCAGCCTCTCGAGTAGCTAGAACTACAGGTATGCACCACCATGCCTGGCTAATATTTTTTATTTTTTGTAAAGACAAGCACTCACTATGTTGCCCAGGCTGATATCTTTTTAATTATATAATTAGATCATCTACTTTTAATGTATTTATTGATAGGTTAGGACTTAAATCTGCCATTTTATTTTTGGTTTTCTGTTTGTTCTCTGTGTTTTCCCTATTTTCTTGTTCCTGCCTTCTTACAGGTTGCTTATGTGTTTTTTAGAATTCTGTTTTGACTTATCTGTAGCATTTTTTGAGTGTTATCTCTTTGTATAGCTTTTTTAGTGTTGTTTTAGTTATTACATTTTGTCTACATAACCTTTCACAGTCCTCTGAGGCCATGATTTTACCAGTTCAAGTGAAGTGTAGAAACCTTATTGCCCTTTATATTCCTTTGCCTTCCTCCAATTGTCTTAAATATTTCCTCTACCTACATTTAGAACTCAATCAGATAGTTTACATCAATAATTTTTGCATCAATCACCAAACATAATTTAGAAAACTCAAGATGTAAAGAAAATCTTGTTTAGCCATATTTTTGCTTACTGCATTCTTTCTTTTTTTCTAATGTTCAAAGATTTCTTCTTTTATCATTTCCTTTCTGTTTTGATAACTTCCTTTAGCCATACTTTTAGAGTAGTTCTATTGGATACAAATTCTCTGAGTTTTCCATCATCTGAGAATGTCCGAATGTTCCTGAAGGATGGGTTTTCATTTGGGTATAGGATTCTGGGATGACAGTTGTTTGCTTTGAGTTCTTGAAAAATGCTTCCTTCCAGCCATCATGGTTTCTGATGAGAAATCTATCATTCTAATTGTTTTTCCCCTATTGGTAAGATACCTTTTCTCTGGCTGATTTCAAGGTTTTTTTATTTGTCTTAGTTTTCACAAGTTTGATTAAGATGTGTCCTGACGTAGATTCCTTTGTGTTATGCTGCTTGCGGTTTGCTTTTTTGTTTGTTTTATCAATAGGTTTGTGTCTCTTGTCAAATTTGGGAAGTTTTCAGCCATTGTTTCTTAGAGTACTTCTTCAGCCCCTCCCTTTTTCTCCTTTTGATAACACAAATGTTAGATTTTTTGTTATAATTACACAGGTCCCTGAGGCTCTGGTCATCATTTTTCATAATTTCTTTTTCTATATTCAGGTTTGCTGATCATTGCCTGCCTCCCCTTTTCTACTGTTGAGCCCATACCCTGGGCTTTTTATTTCTATTTCTATATTTTTCAGGTCCGAAGTTTCCATTTTGTTCTTCCTTGTAGCTTCTGTTTCTTTGCTGAAGCTTTGTTTTTTTCGTTTGTTTCAAGCATGTTTATAATTGCTCATTGAAGCATTTTAATGATGGCTACTTTAATATATTTGTCAGATAATTCCAACATCTCTGTCATCTTGGTGTCATCTGTTAATTGTTTTGCTGGTTTTTTCATTTAATTTGAGAGATTTCTGGTTCTTGATATGAAGAGTGGCTCTAGATTGAAACCTGGATCCTCTGAGTATTAATGTTCTGAAACTCTGGATCTTGCATAAACCTTTTCTTTTGGCTGGATTTCTCTTACCCATTCTGGCAGGGGAAGACGAAGGGAGGTGCCCCACCTTATCGGTCAAGGTGGAGTTAGAAGTTCTGGTTTCCTGCTTGTCCTCTGTTGACACCAAGGGCAGGAAGGCTCCTCATTACTGTTGAGGAGAGCTAGGAGTTCTGGCTCCCCACATTGCTTCTGCTGCACCTACTGGGCGGTGGTGAAAGTCCTGACTCCGCTAGACCTCCTCCTTTACTACCTCGGTGGGGAATAGAGGGAGGGTTGGCTCCTTAGTACCTTGCAGCAGGGGGCTGTTCATTACCCACCAGCTGGGATGAGAAATTCAGTTCCCTACCTAGCTCTCCCTGACACCACCATGGCCAGCATATTGGGGTATCTGACTATAAGGTGGTGATCTTACAAGAGTAGAAGTCCAGGCTTCCCACTTGGTCTTTGCTGGAATGGGTGGTGATGGCACCACAGTTCTTACTGCAGTGTTTGGCTGGAGCAGAGTGATTTTGTCTTGCTGAGCTGCCCTTTTCCTTCCTCTTTGGCTAAAGAGAGCTGGCTTTTGTTGAGGCATTCTTGTTTGTGCCTGTTTATGTTTCTAGGTGGATATGTGTGGCATATCCTAAGGGTCTCTCAGGGAAGAGACCCTTAGGAACAAGCTTGCCCCGAGAGTCAGCTTATTCACCCGCCAAGCAGCAAGAGGCTTACTAGATGTGCAGGACAGTGACTGCCTGCAAGTAGACATGGGCTATGCAATCTAATCATCAGGCGAGCAGTCTCTTCTCTTGGGAAAGCACGTTTTCTCCCCTCCCACCAATGTTTGAACTTGGGAATCCAAGCAGCAGAAGAAATCATACCTTGCACTGGAGTGACTTCAAGCCCAGGTGATTGGATTGATGTTGATTAAGCATAGCAGTGATCTCAGCCTGGTTGCACAGTGGGATCCCTGGGTCCCATCTAGAACTCTTTGGTCAGCATCTCTCAGGGTGGGGCCCAGACAGCAGGCAGTATGTTTTGAATGCTCCTAGGTTATTCTAAAGTGTGTATGGCTAAGACCCATTATTATAGACTGAGAACCCAAAAGATGTTTTCAGGATATTTAACTGGAACATTTTAGATTTAAATTGCTTATGTTCAGTTAATGAACTGGAACTCCCTGAGGAGAATATAAAGAGAGAAAGAAAATGTTCCAAGGGCAGATTTCTAGGAAACACCAGCGAAGATGAAGCCAGCAAAAAAGTTGTCAGAAGAAGGTGTTTGTAGTCGGGCCCAGTGGGGAGAGTGCAGGGGCACATTCTACAGTGTCAGAGAGTCATGGAGAATGAGGAGGGAGAGAGGAAGCCAATTAAGGGGTTATTCTTATCCTTTTCAAAATCATACTTGTTAACATACTGGGGACAGAAGTATAAGTGCTACATGTTAATTTAATAAAAGATGAGGATGTGGAGGTAAAAAGTGTAGAAAGCTCTTTTACCTTTTTTTACCCATGTTTTCAACTTAACTATTGGTTTCTTAAATATTTTTCCTTCTGTGTCTATCCATGGCTTAAAAATTTGCATTTAATTTTTTTTAAAATGTTGTTTTCAGCCCTTCCCTGTTTATTATAGAAATTTCAGGTTATTGTAAATGTTGATTATTTATGCAGATTATTGCCTCTAACCCAAGGACCCTAAGCTTGATAAAATTATATAATTGCAAGTGAGAAATTCATTGTAAGGGGTACTCATCTTGATCACATGGGAACATTTAGATATTTTCTGCATGGGCTGTTGAATTCTCAGAATCTGAGAAATCCTGGGTTTCATGAGTGGAACAAGACAGGCCCCTAAGTATTAAGGAACTCGTACCTTTCAGGGTGGGTCAAAGGCTATTATAATTAAACCAGCTAGTCAGTCTTCTGCTGGAATGAAGACCTCCAATTTTTGAAACTGAATGTCCCAGTTATGGTTTGAAATCTAACACTTCCTAGAATTAGTCAATGTTAAAATGACATTCCTGGAAGTCAGTCAGAGCTCAAGATTTGGGCCCAGTGGCCATTGTGGCGTCACTGCCAGCCCTCTTAGCACACCTCAAGGGACACGTGTGGGCAGTTCATTATTTATGTCACCATCAGGCTGCCGTCTCCCAGCAGATTTGAAAGGATCTGTGGTTTTCACTTCTATGACTTTTCCAAGCTCCATCACCTTTTGGGGAATATAAAAGCATTCTCACACAGGCATACAGATTTGTCAAAGCTGCTGAGTTTGTCCAAACTGATTGAACTATACACTTAAAGTGGGTGCATTTGATTATATGTAAGTTGTGCCTCAATAAAGTTGATTTTTTAAAAAAACATTCTCACCACAAAGGCAGACATGACTTGGAAAACTTTAATTAGAGAAGAAATAAAGAAAGAAACTCTTATTGGTCAGAATAGAGTCCAGCCTCTTCAAAAAGAAATTTGTAATGGTTTTGCTTTCTAAGCTATTTAAAAATCAAGAGTTATTTTACTTAATTCTCGTCCCTAGGGAAAGGAAAACCTCTTCAACGCAAGGTGAAACCACCTAAGAAACAAGAGGAAAAGGAAAAGAAGGGAAAGGGAAAGCCACAGGAAGACGAGCTGAAAGACTCTTTGGCTGACGATGACAGCTCCTCCACCACCACAGAGACCTCCAATCCTGACACAGAACCACTCCTCAAGGAGGTATGGGGTGATCTCATGAAACAAAACGAGGAAAAAGAAATGTCTCCTGCAGAGCACAAAATCTTCTGTCTTGTAGATTCTGATTTTAATACAAAATTAATGTTTTATATCTAACATGCATACCTTCTGAGGATTTGTTAATGTGCTCTGGCTGCCTAAAGAGTCATTCCTCTGGAGCAACCAGTCACTTCATGTCCTCCAGAGAACATTTGGAAACATTTAGAAAAGGAGTCAGAAACTAGAAACACTGCATGCAAATTCGGGACTATCTGGAATAGTAACTGTTTTACCTCATGAAATTTGTTTCACATTTTAAGTATCAAAAGAGAATAAAAGGACTTGTACCATTTTGCTATGTTAGGTTTTTCCTGTCATATATCACTGCTAGCACCTGCTGTAAGCAGGGTTTTGGTTGCAGCTCATTTCCCAAGCAGGTAGAGTGGTGACTGTCCTGGAGGAAGTGTGACCCAAGGAAAGACCCCAGGCTTTAATGGTCACCCGGTACTAGGAGACCAGCCTAGCCTAGGACACATGGGCACATCCAGAAGGCTTCCTTACCAGCCTGAGGCCTCAGCCTCCAGGGTGGTTCTTCGTATCAGGAATAGCATTACAAATGTCTGGTCCATAGTGGTCCTTGGAAAACAGAAGTTCTAGTTACTGTTGTGAATATGTCCACGAGTAAGTTACATGGGGTGTGCAGGAAGGGGAGCATATGATTTCACTTTGGTGGTTTTGTTTTTAGATAAATATGTTTCAAACCTAAAATGATCATAATAATAGCTTTTAATGTTGTAGACCAGAATTTTAGTTTTAATCTAGTGACCTAAGGAATCACTTCTTGAAGATTTGCATCAGTCATCTGCATGCATTAATTTTTAAAACAAAATGTCTGTGTAACTTTCCGTGTCATCTGTCTTCCCCCTTGCATTCCCTCATAGTTGGCATGCTCTGTCTACCCTTAGTCTTACTCAGGCCTGGTACTGGAGGCTGGTACTTTTGTTTCAACAAATTACCTCAGAGAAGTGGAAAACACTCTGCTGATCTGTGAGTGGAATTCCCACAGTTTCGTTCTGTGAATAAGCATTTGGAAGATTTATCAGCCCAGGCTTTCTTCACAACTTTCCCTCACTTCCCTTCCTACCTGTGCTGCCTCTCTCTGCTCCCTCCCCAGCAGCCTCCTCCAGCTGCCAGTGTTCTGGGTGCACCCATTGGCTTCACTGTCAGTGCTCTCTTGTTTGTTCCCTCCTTTTTCTCCACCTCCTTCCATGCCATTTGCACACGCAGCTGGAACTCACATCCTTCATGAGGCCTCCGTGCCTGCTTACCCCATCCCCTTGGATGAGTTTTTACTCCTCCAGTTCAGTGTGCTTTCATGGAGGCCGTGTGCTCATATTTCTTTGTGAGTGATCTCAGTCTGCCAGTTATGTGTATTTTCTACCCAACTAGATTACAACGTTATCAGGCATTTCCTCTTGTGTGTCTTTTCCAGCTCTGATCTACCCATTCAGTCCACACATATGTATTGAGCATCCACATGCCAGGCCATGTGCTAAGTGCCTGGGCAATGACAGTGAACAAAAAGGCCATGTCCTTGTCCTCAAAGCACTCACAGTCTACAGAGTACCTGGTGGGTCATGTGTTTGGGCAATACTTCATGAATAACTCAAAATAGTTTCAAAAGATACATGAACCAGAGGGATATTTTAGCTCTAGTTCTCGTTATTTACTTTTGAGGTTAACTAGATTAACCTAGTCTGACCTAGTCAAACTCGGGCTCCCTTAATAGCCACAAACCGTAAAACTGTTGAGTAGAAGCTAATTTACCACACGCTTGTAACTCCCCTACTGCCCGCAGCTGTCCATCATTGCTGTTATGTTCTTTCCCTCCCTGTCCCCATTACCCCAGTGCATCTGTTCTTGAACACAGCGCTTCTCAGTCTGTCTGTGGCATAGAACAAGGTTGCCTATAGTACATAGCCCTCTCCATGTGCAGCTCCCAGGTAAGTTGGACAGTACCTAATGGATATGCACCCTGTTCGGGAGACAGGTCCACTGATCTCAGACTTGATTGCTACAACAATGTTAGAGTACTGTAAAAATACATAGGGCAGCCTCTGGGCTTATCTAGTCATGGACCAGAAACAGCAGTTGGTAGGCCAGTTGAGGCACAACTTTAAGAGGCAGCTTGAGTATGGCCTTTCTGGTCCAGACTCACATTTGAGCCTGGCAAGATAGCCCTTCTCTGCGCCAGTCATGGTAGAAGTCCATGCTAACCTGTCATGTGTCTCCCTCCTGCTAGATTTCACAGTCCTTGAAGAAAGAGATGGGGTCCTCTTGGTAACCCCATTGCCTGACACCAGCTGAATAACAAGTAAATGTTTGTTGACCAGACGAATGAATAACTAAGCCTCCTTCCATTGGTGGTGAATAGTTGTTAGCATTAAACCTGCCATAGCACTGCTGCCAGTCCAGGAGCAGTGTGGGGAATGGAGGCAGGTGTGAACACACCACGTGCTACTGGCACTACTTTCTTGCCTGAGAGTTGGGCTCAGGATTAGGCACGTGTCTGGAAGCATTTGACTTCATATTGGAGTGTTTGCTGACCTTTTCTTCTGAATAAAAACAAGGTTTTCCTCTCGAATAATTAAAAAATAGAAAGCTACCAATTTGCTGCTGCCACTACCCACTCCAGTCAGGAAATGAGTGTGAATTAAAGCGGCATCCTTTATAACTCAACTCACCAAAATATAACTTTAACTTTATTACTCCAACTCGCCAAAATATAAATAAAAGAAGGGTGAAAAATGAACAGAACTGCAATAAAGATTTGTTGTTTGTTTTTTGAGTCAAGGTTTTACTCTGTCACCCAGGCTAAAGTGCAGTGGCACAGTGGCTTACCGAAGCCTCGACCTTCTGGGCTCCGGTGATCCTTCTGCCTCAGCCTTCCGAGTAGCTGGAACTACAGTCACACACCACCATGCCTGGCTAATTAGATAATTAGATAAGGAGTTTGTCATACACATATATGCAGTGTATGTTATATCTTAGGTTTTGTATCTGTATCTTCAAATGGGACTAATTTTAGTCATTTTGTTAATCCTTCTAGCAATTAAGTGTGCATTTGTTTACAGGATACAGAAAAGCAAAAGGGAAAACAAGCCATGCCTGAAAAACATGAAAATGAAATGTCTCAAGTGAAGCAAAAAAACAAAAAACTCTTAAATGTTAAGAAAGAAATCCCAGCAGATGTGAAACCCAGGTGAGGAAAATAAATGAGTGCAGAGAAATAAGGTATATAAAGGAGTGCTGGTGAAAGTCAGGTAATGTTTTATTTGGTTGTTGGCTTTTGTGGGGGTTGGGGGTGTAGCAAAAGCCCGGTACTATGTCACCTTCCTCTTGGGTTTTTCTGTTGCCTAATGTTCACTGTTCAGACATGTAAAGGGCAGAGTTAACAATCTGTTGAGAAAATTTAGGAGGAAAACTTAGGCTGGTACTTTGTTCCCAGGCCAAGAGCCATTTTACTGCTGTTCAAAAGGTGAACTTGATGGTTGAACCTCGGGTAAAGCAGAACTTTTCTCAAAAAGAGCTCTGAGTCTGTCAAATCGCTCTCCCAGTGCTGCAGTTGGGATCTAGAGTCTGTGTCATAAAACTTGGAAGAGTTTATTCTTTTTTTTAATTTTATTTTTTTTGAGTTGGAGTCTCACCGTCGCTCAGACTGGAGCGCAGTGGCCGCTCCCAGATGGAAGAGTTTATTCTTAAAAACATATTCTAAAAACATGTTCAGGGCAGATGCTGCCAGTCAGACAGTTCTGCCATTAATTAACTCCACTTCAGTTCCTAGGATGGGATGCAGGGAGGCCCCGCAGGGAGAGCATGCTGCAGAGTATTTCCCTAAGGAGATGCATGCATTGAACTGGGTCATTAACTGAAGTTACTTCATGTTTTTATTAAGCCTTGTGTCAGCATCTACTGATAAACTAATTTTAGTGTTGGCATCATTAGTAATGTCTTTCCTAGTTCATCATATAGAATGTTTCCATCATATAGCCAGTGTTTGCCTTCTAGCTAGTGATGAGTAGGAAGTGATCCAGGAAGTCAAAGGCATTAGGTATAAATTTTAAAAGAAAACATAGCATTATCATTAGTTTTGGCCTTAGATTTGTGGAAGACCCATTCTTACTTTGATTCTGGGAATAATACTTGAGCTTTGCAAAAGCACCATTAACCTAGACTCTATCCCTAAATTACATAGCCTCCCTCAGGCATGGCCAGTCCTGTTTTATAGAAACAAAAGCTAATAAGAAATTAATGATTACTGCAGTAAAATTTAACCTTGTCCCTGGACTTATGAAATAAGAGAGCATATGGCAGTGATTAGTAATGGAGTATTTGTACCTAAAATTTAATCTTTTGTGGAAATTGTTACTTGAAGTTACTCAGTCCCTCCATTAGTTGAGAACATTCTGGCCCAGTTAGAAGGAATGTCAAGTGATGTCAAGTGGTTGATCATTTGAAGGGGGAGAGAGGAGCGACTGCCTCTTCTGAAGAGGAGGCTGACACACTTGCTCCCTCCTGAGAGAAATCCACCTGAGACACTGACCAGTGCTGATATTCTGAAAACCTGGGACAGGAATGATACCGGTCTGGTGGCTAGGGTATTCTTCTGCTAGGCCTATTTCAGGCAAAGGTGATTGATCAGATATTTTAAAGTAAATGAAGCTACTAAGTCCAAATAATGAAAAATCCTAGTTTTTACATATGCGGAAGTCTTGTGAGAGTAGACAGTTATACAGTAGTTCTTTTGGTCATAAATGTAAAACCAGTATATCTAATAATTATCTCCGAGATGCTATTACATAGCTGGCTGTCACCAAATTGGCCCTGTTTATTAACCCTGATGCCTAAGCTTACTACCTGAAAAGGTAATGTTTTTTAAACAGATAAGACATGTTAATCCTAGTCCTTTTCCATTGGCTCGTGTTGTATTCTGGGTTGGTTGGTTTTTTTTATAAGTTTATCATTAGCAGATTTGAATTTGAAAAGTCTGTAAAAGACTTCACTTGAGAGCCACTGCCTTTGCAGGACTTTGCATTCTCTGGCAAACCAAATGCTGGAGTGGTCAGTCAAGAGGCAGTACAGCAGTCACCTAGATTCTCTTGATATGTAGTTAGAAGAGAAATCATTACCAGAAACAATTCAAGCAGTGTGCTGTAAATTGTCTTTTGTAACTGGAGAAATTCATACGTACCATCGGTCTTCTAATCTCTTTAAACTCACTGATCTGGTAGATTTCTGAACTCAGGGGGAAAATTATTGAGAGTCTGAATTCATTAGTACATCAACCAAATATAGAGTTAATCAAATACTTTTTTTGTTTTTGATTTTTTTTAATAACCACGTAATGGTGATAGTAAGTGCTATGAGCTGTCACTCAGGTATCACGGCCTGTCCTAGCTTTAGCGGTTCCTGAAATTCCTGTTAGCTTTCAGTGTATTTATATATAATCCCACATATCCAAAGGAAATACATACACATTTTTTAAAGAAGAGAGATCTTTTTTTTCTTTAACGAATGGGAAAGTAAAGATGATTAATTTTATTTATTTTAAATTGTTCAGAGTTGTGGGGCACATGTGAGGATCTGCTACATAAGGAAGTTGCATGCAGGTGAAGGTTAGGCTTCTGGCGGGTCCTTAAAAAGAAATATCACTAATAAGGCATAGATCATCACTTTATTGTGGAAGCTTTATAAGAAGTGCTAAAGCCAGAGGAAAGACTCAGACAGTCTCTGAGTAATTAATGATTACTCAGGTTAAATTTTACTGCAGTAATCATTAATTTACTGCAGTAATCCAACTACACTCCCCAGAATTGACCTTAAAAAATATAGTTCCTAGGAGTAGGAACGTGGGGCTGCAGTGACAGAGATCCAGTCTGACCATTTTTTCCAGCTTTAGCAACATAGAAATGGGCCTGTAGACCTCCAGAAGACTCTTTCACATCAGAGATGCCAGGAAATAGGAATTAGATTTAAGGCAACAAAAGGCTTTTAGCAGAACTATTAAGAACCCAGGGCATCCCTGATTTAGGATACCAACTTACCATTGATCCTTTTGTTTTCCTATTTATTTATCAATACTTTACATGTTTACATAACTTAAAACGTCCTCAGCTCAGGGCCAAGAGCTGTGGATACCACACTGCACACACATACCCTTCCATCAGCATAGAGAAAAGGCTGCTCCATTGCTGGTTATAGCCCTCAAACCTCTGCCTCCTCTCTTCCCCACACAGAGGCATGTACTGTGTTTTATATGAGTAATAACATAGCCTGGCATCTGAGTCACCCTTCTGCTTTCCCTTTTAGAAAGAATCACTTCAAGCTGGGCTCAGTGGCTCAGCCTGTAATCCTGCGCTTTGGGAGGCTGAGGTGAGTGGATTGCCTGAGCCCGCGGGTTCGAGACCCACCTGGGCAATTTGGCGAGACCCCATCTCTACAATAAATCAAAAATTAGCCAGGCGTGGTAGCGCGCGCCTGTAGTTCCAGCTACTTGGAAGGCTGAGGCAGAAGGATCGCCGGAGCCTGGCAGGTCGAGGCTGCGGTGGCCGGGAGCAGCCACTGCACTCCAGTCTGGGTGACAGAGTGAGACTCCAACTCAAAAAAAAAAATAAAATAATCACTTCAATTAAGTTGACTCTTGATCCATTTTATCCAAAAACTACTTTAATTTAGGAAAGTATGAATCCACAAAAATAAAAATAGTTGTCTGGCACCTTTTTTCTTAACAGCCAATTAATTTTATAGTGGCACAGAGTTAAGTTTTGTATAAATAGATATCCTTCCCTGCACTTATAAATGACTTCTTTAAAAATAACTCACACCCATGCCACCTCTACCACCACCACAGAGGACTGATGTCTGTGTCATGGGAACCTTTGGGTTTTTTTTTTAGAAGGTGACATTTTTAAATAACCCTGTCAGTCAGAAGTAAAAGAGAGAGAAAAGATTTTATAGTACTGTAGCATTCATAGTCTGACCCATAACAGTGAATTTTTTTCACTTCAGTTTGTTATCCTATCGAAAACTATTTGGGCTAATAGATTCTTTGGATTTTGGTTAGCTCTTTTGCTAATTCTAGGTAAAATACCTACTTATTATTAGAAAATGTGTGAAATACAGAGAAACAAAAGAATGGAAAGAAAATGTCCCTTGACCCCACCATCTTTACAAAATGTTTGTAAGTAGCCTTCTTAAATGTATGTGTTTATTGATGAGATCATCCTTTACGTGTACTTTTATAACCTGTGTACTTTCTTTAGGGGGGGATGTGGGAGCAGGGGCATTGTGGTGCCGTTGGATCTGGAAAGTTTGAACTATTCTGAACTTTTAAATCTGCTGTGAATGAGCTCAGTAGATTGTCTCTAACCCGGGACCAAGCAGAAATGGGCTGTATCCTAGGAATGAGGACAAGGGGTGGAGAGCATGGAAGACAGTGTTGAGAACTTGAAGGATGGCACTGAAGGACTCGGTGGCATGCTGAAGCCACACACCTGAGGGCTGGGGGCAAGATGTTCACTGAGATGTGGGAAATGCCTGAGACATGAGCATTTTAGACCATATATGTGGATTTCATAGATGTGTAGTGAAAAGCAAGCCCTCAGCTCAGCCTTGAACTGGCAGCCATCCAGTCATCACCAGGAGCTCACTGGAGATGACTGATGATTTTTATTTTTATTTTTTTTTTGAGTTGGAGTCTCACTCTGTCACCCAGACTGGGGTGCAGTGGCCACTCCCGGCCACCGCAGCCTCGACCTGCTGGGCTCCAGCAATCCTTCCGCCTCAGCCTTCCAAGTAGCTGGAACTACAGGCGCGCACTACCACACCCGGCTAATTTTTTAATTTATTGTAGAGATGAGGTCTCACCAAGCTGCCCAGGCGGGTCTCGAACCTTGGGCTCGACTGAGGATTTTTGAAAAAAGTCCTCCAAAGGGCTAACTGGGCTCTCTCAGCTGTGTCTCGATCTTCACTGGAAAATGTCCTTCTTGGACCATGTTAGCTTAGCTCCTTCCAGAGGCATTCCCAAGTCTGAGATGTGGTCTTGGCAGGCATTACAGAGGCAGCTTTATAAGGAATGTCTTTATAGAATCTAGTTACACCACTCACAATGCTATGGGCTTCTGTGGGCCAGCTACCCAGTTCGTTCTTCTTAGAGATTACTTCTCTCCAACTACTCATCTCCCAACAAGTTTTAATGTCTTTATCATTGGGCTGTGGAAACTTAAAATAACCTATCATGCTTCCCATTTTGCCTAAACTGACAGGAAATTCAGAGTCAATTAATTGTCCTGTTTATACATATTTATTATCTTAAGCTTACCTCAAAATCTTTCTGAAATCACGTACACTGAATAAACCATTTTTTCTTGATCACTGTTGATCTTCAGAAGGTCCAATTGCAGTGCAGCTGCTCCTACTGTAACTCGCTTTTTAAAAAAATTTATTTTATCATAGAGATGTGGAATACAAGTGAGTATTAACTATGTACGTAGGCTGCATGCAAGTGAAGTTTGGACTTCTAACTGGCCCTCACTCCCCCAGGTAGAGGCCCAGATACACTTTGTGTTGTCACATGTTCCCCTCCTTTCCTCCCTTCCCTAGCAGTGCCCAGCAACTGCTGATCCCTCCCTTATGCTAATTGACCAGTGTTCAGGGCCCACTTATGAGAGATCATGTGGCATTCAGTTCTTTATTCCTGTGATAGATCATTTAGTATGATGGTCTCCCACTCCATACAATTTGCTGCAAAGTCCGTGATTTTGTTCTTCTTTATGGCTGCGTAATACTCCATCATGTGTATGTACCACATTTTCTTTATCAAGTCCACTTTCAATGGACAGCAGGGTTGGTTCCATTTTTTTTTTCTATTGTAGTACATCAATAAGCATGCATGTGCAGGTGTCTTTTTTTATAGAATGATTGACATTCCTCAGGGTATATTCTCAGGAGAGGGATGGCTGGATTGTATGGAAGGCCAATTTCTAGTTCTTTTAGGAATTGCCGAACTGTTTTTCATAGAGGTTGAACTAGCTTGTATTCCCAACAACAGTGTAGAAGCGTTCCCTTTTCTCTGAACCCATGCCAACATCTGTTGGTTTTTGACTTACTAATGATAGCCATCCTTACCAGAATTAGTGAGGCTGAGCATTTTTTTATGTCTGTTGGCTGCTTGTATGTTGCCTTTTAGAAGTGGTTGTTCATATCCTTTGCCCACTTAAAATGGGGTTGCTTTTTTTTTCCTTTTATTTTGTTTAAGTTCCTTATAGAACTTAGATGTTAAGTCTTGGTCAGATGCATAATTTGCAAATATTTTTTCCCATTTTGTGGGTTGTCTTTTTACTCTCTCGATTTTTTTTTTTTTGCTTTTGTTTTTGTTTTCTATGCAAAAGCTTTTTAGTTTGATGAGGCCCCCACTTACCTATTTTTGCTTTTATGGCATTCACTTTGGGGTACTTGGTCAAGAATTTGTGGCCTGCTCTGACATGCCTAAGGGCATTTCCAATGTTTTCCTCTTGGATTCTTACAGTTTAAGGTTTTAGCTTTAGGTCTTTGATTCATGTTGAGTTTATTTTTGTGATAGGTTTCATTCTTCTGCAGATGGTCAGCCAGTTTTCCCAGCACCATTTGCTAAATATGCTCTCCCTTCTCCAGTGATTGTTATTGGCAACTTTGTCAAAGATGAGTTGATTGAGAGACCGAGTCTTTGCTTCTAGAATCTCTGTCTTATTCCATTGGTCTATGTGCCTATTCTTGTACCAATACCAGGCTG
>NW_007215501.1:0-1447 GCF_000164805.1 Carlito syrichta
ATAAGCAGTAAAAAGAAAGAAAAAGAAATAACTTCATACAGAATTATTATCAATAGAAGGTGACACAGGCTGAAGTAATACTAAAAGTTAAATGGAGAATGTATCAAGTTAATGTATGGTATAATCCCAAGCTCTATGGAAGGTTTGGTTTATTGTGATGTTAGGAGAAGCAAATGTAGTCTTGAAAGGCTATTTTTGAATTCCTGAAGGGCAAGCTAACCTTTACATAAATGCAGCCTTCTGAGAGACTAAGATGAAATTTTAGTACGTTTGTGTAATTTTCTTTGTAATGCTAGTGTAGCATTCTACATTCTTTATAATAAACATATACAAGTATAGATTCACAAACAAAATATGTCATTTTCTACTCTAGGGAGCTAGTAGGAAATAAAGTACATTATAAAGCATTATTTATAAAGCTATGTCTAAAGACAGAAAGCAGTTTTAAATTATTGACACTGATTATGTCAGTCACTCACAGAAAACTCACCTAATATTAGAACTGGCAGTATACCTGTTGAAGCTCAAAAGAGGTGATTACAGGTAAATCAAAGGATATATTATTTTACACAGTGAGGAATAAATACAAGAAAACTATTATCCCATGAGTTTGAGTAGCCACAATAAGTTATTATGTGAGGTAAGAGATACTTAATACTCATCCCCTAATGTTCTGAGCATGATCAGTTGCAGAGGAACCAAGCATTCCCACAATATAGCTCTATATATCATTTTCTAGTGGAATTCAAAGACTGAATGTGCATGGTATTGCACATTCAAGATATCGGTAAAGGCAGTAACAGTAGCAGCAGTAGTGGCATAGTCAGTCTGACTAAGGTTTACCTTTGGTCTCTTTTCTCAGTTTAGAGTGTGGCCTCTCTCAGTGGAGTCACCACATTTTAGAATTTTATTCCTTAACTTTCTAGAACTGGGAGTTGTGTGTTCTCAGTGCATTCAGTGATTAATACCTATTAAACTCACAATAGACTGCTAGTTAAACTAGAAATATTAATATATAAATGAGAATTATTCCAGTGATTAAGATTCTTGTATGCCCTGTCAAAAGCTAACTACTTTCTCTTAGTAGCAAGCTATATACTAAACTAAGTTAGTTGTCCATTGGGAAACTAGTTGAATGGTATATAAGGAATGTATAAGGATGGTTAAAAGGAAATATTTCATGAGAAATTATTCTTTGTTTACATGGAGAGCTGGAGATATCACCCCTCCAAATCCTATGTCCTTTTCCTAGCATATAACAATGTTAGATGTTTGACAAGAGAGAGTTTTCTGGATTTTCTGGATCGATCTTTTTATTCTGTCTGATCCCTTCTGTTGGCACTTGTTTGGGTGGGTTTGTGTAAAATTTGATTAAAGACTGCTATTTCTGGTCTAACATTCACAGTTTTGATTGTCTTCCACTTTCTAAATTAGCCCAGCCCTTTAA
>NW_007215502.1:0-1662 GCF_000164805.1 Carlito syrichta
CAAATGTAGTCTTGAAAGGCTATTTTTGAATTCCTGAAGGGCAAGCTAACCTTTACATAAATGCAGCCTTCTGAGAGACTAAGATGAAATTTTAGTACGTTTGTGTAATTTTCTTTGTAATGCTAGTGTAGCATTCTACATTCTTTATAATAAACATATACAAGTATAGATTCACAAACAAAATATGTCATTTTCTACTCTAGGGAGCTAGTAGGAAATAAAGTACATTATAAAGCATTATTTATAAAGCTATGTCTAAAGACAGAAAGCAGTTTTAAATTATTGACACTGATTATGTCAGTCACTCACAGAAAACTCACCTAATATTAGAACTGGCAGTATACCTGTTGAAGCTCAAAAGAGGTGATTACAGGTAAATCAAAGGATATATTATTTTACACAGTGAGGAATAAATACAAGAAAACTATTATCCCATGAGTTTGAGTAGCCACAATAAGTTATTATGTGAGGTAAGAGATACTTAATACTCATCCCCTAATGTTCTGAGCATGATCAGTTGCAGAGGAACCAAGCATTCCCACAATATAGCTCTATATATCATTTTCTAGTGGAATTCAAAGACTGAATGTGCATGGTATTGCACATTCAAGATATCGGTAAAGGCAGTAACAGTAGCAGCAGTAGTGGCATAGTCAGTCTGACTAAGGTTTACCTTTGGTCTCTTTTCTCAGTTTAGAGTGTGGCCTCTCTCAGTGGAGTCACCACATTTTAGAATTTTATTCCTTAACTTTCTAGAACTGGGAGTTGTGTGTTCTCAGTGCATTCAGTGATTAATACCTATTAAACTCACAATAGACTGCTAGTTAAACTAGAAATATTAATATATAAATGAGAATTATTCCAGTGATTAAGATTCTTGTATGCCCTGTCAAAAGCTAACTACTTTCTCTTAGTAGCAAGCTATATACTAAACTAAGTTAGTTGTCCATTGGGAAACTAGTTGAATGGTATATAAGGAATGTATAAGGATGGTTAAAAGGAAATATTTCATGAGAAATTATTCTTTGTTTACATGGAGAGCTGGAGATATCACCCCTCCAAATCCTATGTCCTTTTCCTAGCATATAACAATGTTAGATGTTTGACAAGAGAGAGTTTTCTGGATTTTCTGGATCGATCTTTTTATTCTGTCTGATCCCTTCTGTTGGCACTTGTTTGGGTGGGTTTGTGTAAAATTTGATTAAAGACTGCTATTTCTGGTCTAACATTCACAGTTTTGATTGTCTTCCACTTTCTAAATTAGCCCAGCCCTTTAAGTACTTAAACTTTTAAAATATTCAAATCTCAAGCTTGCATGTTGTTTGAAATTCCATACTCACTGAACTCACTCACTTCCTCTGAAAGGAGTTTTCTCAGTGATATGTGTGTGCTATAGAATGACTATTCTGGCATCTTAGCTTTATTTTTTTTTTTTAACTTCAAATGAGATTCCAGCTAGTAGACATCAGAGTGTAGAGTTCTAGATAATATAAGTAGAGAGAGGGACTTTTCCCAGGACTTCTCACTTTGAAGAAAAATTGGGTCAATGCATAAGTTCATAGCGTTTTCCACTTGCCCATGGAATGCAAGTGTCACAGGATAGTTGACTGGTCACAGTTGATCACATTTGCTGATTCTCGGGTTGACTGACGTGAATCATCA
>NW_007215503.1:0-531 GCF_000164805.1 Carlito syrichta
TCAGTCTGACTAAGGTTTACCTTTGGTCTCTTTTCTCAGTTTAGAGTGTGGCCTCTCTCAGTGGAGTCACCACATTTTAGAATTTTATTCCTTAACTTTCTAGAACTGGGAGTTGTGTGTTCTCAGTGCATTCAGTGATTAATACCTATTAAACTCACAATAGACTGCTAGTTAAACTAGAAATATTAATATATAAATGAGAATTATTCCAGTGATTAAGATTCTTGTATGCCCTGTCAAAAGCTAACTACTTTCTCTTAGTAGCAAGCTATATACTAAACTAAGTTAGTTGTCCATTGGGAAACTAGTTGAATGGTATATAAGGAATGTATAAGGATGGTTAAAAGGAAATATTTCATGAGAAATTATTCTTTGTTTACATGGAGAGCTGGAGATATCACCCCTCCAAATCCTATGTCCTTTTCCTAGCATATAACAATGTTAGATGTTTGACAAGAGAGAGTTTTCTGGATTTTCTGGATCGATCTTTTTATTCTGTCTGATCCCTTCTGTTGGCACTTGTTTGGGTGG
>NW_007215504.1:0-1001 GCF_000164805.1 Carlito syrichta
TCTCAATTAGAACAACAGCTTGACTCTCTTGCTGAGGTAGTTTTACAGAATAGATGAGGCTTAGACCTCCTTTTCCTGAACCAAGGAGGGTTGTGCATAACTCTAGGGGAAGCCTGCTGCTTTTATGCCAACAAATCAGGGATAATAAGAGAAACTCTAGTGCAAATAAGGGACAATATACAACACTGGAAATCGCAAAACCAGGCCTATGGCAACTGGTATCAAACCCTCTTCTCATGGCCCCCCGGCTCACTACTCTAGTCTCGGCAATAGCCGGCCCAGTAATCCTCCTCCTACTGGCTGTAACCCTAGGACCATGCATCATCAAATATCTCCTTACCTACATGAAGACTACTGTCTCGAACTTTTCAAATCGAAGCCTTAACCTCCTGTTACTCAATAGCTACCAACCTGTTCCTGTAGAAAATCCAGAACTATAACAACCAAATTTTCATCTAATTTTTCTTTTAGATATGCTCTCTTCCAGGTTTTCTGTCTATCTCCACAGTCTGCTCCAGGACAACTGGTTACTACCATCCCCGTGCTCATTAGAAGACTGGCTGGAACAAGTCGCTGTTCTACACTTACAAGGAACCTTCATGGACCTCTCACCTGCGGAAATCTACACCTTCAGCACCTACTTTTGGGCCCTGCTCTGGCTGGTTCTGCACCCTTCTACCACCTTACCCCCACAACGCCCCGACCAGCAGGAAGTAGCCAGAAAGAGTAACAACGCCCCTCCCCATAAAAAACAGAAAAGGTGGGAATGAAAGGTGCAGGAAGGAACAAGAGGGGCGGGTCCCAAAATGGAACTGACACACAGGACAACAAAGGCCCTCAGTCGGCCTCTGCAAGCACAGTTCCCCGCGTGCGCCAACTTCAAACTTCCCCGCACTCGGTCAATTTCAAACCTTACCGCATCAATTTCAACCCTTCCTGACTCGTCAATTTCAAACTTGCAAGCCTTCAATCAGTAGCCAACCTTGTTATGCATCCAATAG
>NW_007215505.1:0-764 GCF_000164805.1 Carlito syrichta
TTGTTTTCAGTGTTGACCCAGTAGTTGTTCAGCATCATGCTGTTTAGTGTTCATGTCTTTGTGGTCTTTGGGGAAATTTTGTTGGTGTTGCTATTTATTTTTATTCCACTGTGGTCTGAGAAGGTGCATGGCAATATTTCAACCTTATGAAATGTTTTTATGCTTGGTTCATGGTCAATCTTGAAGTACATTCCATGTGGTGGTGGTGAGTATAAAGTATATTCTGTGGTTTTTGGATAGAATAATCTCTAGGTATCTATTAAGTCCATTTGGTCAAATGTCAAGTTTGGGTTCTGGAAATCTTTATTGATTTTTTGCCTTGATGATCTATCTAGGACTGTTAGTGGGGTATTCAACTCCCCTGCTGTAATAGTGTTAGAGTCAACATCTTTTTTTTAGTTTACTTAGTTGTTGCTTTTTAAATGCTGGTGCTCCATATACACTCTATGTTGGGTGCATATATGTTTAGGATGGATATTTCTTGTTGATGGATTGAACCTTTTATCATTATGTAGTTTCCTTTTGTATCTTTTTAAATTTTTGATAGCTTAAAGGTTGTTTTGTCTGATATTAAGATTGCGACTCCGGTCTTAGTTTGTGATTCATTTGCCTGTAAACTCATTTTCCATCTTTTAACTTTGAGTCTGTGTGCATCCCTTTTGGTGAGATGAGTTTCCTGGATGCAGCAAATAATTGGGTCATGGTTTCTTATTCAGTTTTTGATTCTGTGTCTTTTCAGTGGTGCATTTAGTCCATTCACATTG
>NW_007215506.1:0-796 GCF_000164805.1 Carlito syrichta
AATACTGCTAACAGGAACAGTAAAAGAGCAAATGCTGATCTGCAGGGAAAAAAAAGATGTTAGTCTATATTTTAAAGGTAGCATCTGAGGCACTAATTATGGGCAAGTTTCTAAGATTTATAAACTGCAAATCACTATATATATATATATATATATGAAATGTCACTTGTTAAGAAACTCAAATACAGCCCAACACCCATTGTGAAAGCATTTCCAATATTACGCTATTGATAACAGTTTGATAAGATGTCTGACAAGACAAAATTCATTTGTGAAATGGAATATTTCCTTACTAGAATATTTTGGTCAAAGCAAGAGACATGCTCCAAGCTCTGTTCATCATTTAAGTTCAGCTCCCTCATTATAACACAATCACTGTCAGGAGAAGGGGATTCCTACGTGTCTGCATACTGTACTGTTATATTCTACAGTCATGAAGACCTCAGTGCACTTATTTTTATTTAATGCTATTAAATTGTGCAAAAACAAGTACATAAACTATGTGCCATGAAAAAATTAAAGCTAGAAGGCTTTTCCATTTGAGGAAGAGAAATAAAATTTGAATGAAGTCTTCAAATGATCCAGAACCTACCTGCTTGGTGTTTGATGACTGAAACTGTGCAGATACTGGACGCTATAAAAGACAGAAAAATAGATAAAAGCCTTATCTTCTCCTAACATGCCTATACTTTCCATCTCCTAGATCTATGATAGAAAAAGGAAAAAAAATAACCTTCCAAGCAGAGACCAAAGCAAGTGTCTTCCACTTTGTATTTTGAAGCCTAGAGCACTTATT
>NW_007215507.1:0-1459 GCF_000164805.1 Carlito syrichta
CCTCCATGTCTGGCCTTTCTTTCTTTTTCTTTCTTTCTTTCTTTCTTTCTTTCTTTCTTTCTTTCTTTCTTTCTTTCTTTCTTTCTTTCCTTCCTCTCTTCTCTCTTTCTTTCTTTCAACAGACTCACACTCTATTGCCCAGACTGAAGTACAGTAGTGCCATCATAACTATGCAGCCTTGACCTCTTGGGCTCAAATGATACTCCCACCTCAACCTCTCAAGTAGCTAGGACCAAAGATGTGTGCCACCAAGTCCAGGTAATTTTTTTTTTTTTTTGAGAGATAAGAACTCATTAGGTTGTCCATAGCAAGTGATCCTCTTGCCTCGGCCTCCCAAAGTGCTGGGATTACAGGCGTGAGCCACTGTGCCCAGCTCAATACACACCACTATTTCTATCTTTTTGTTGTTGTTGTTTTTACACAGCTCAGCTCTAGTCAGGGTTGGGGGACTATCAAGAGTGTGAATGCTGGGTGATGAAGGTCTCTGGGGGCATTGTGGAAAGCACTTATCACATTCCTCAATGGAATGATTAGGGAGGGCATGGTTAGGAAGTGGGAACACATGTCATGAAGCCAAAACAAAACAAAAGACATAGCACATGCACAAGCGCAAACCCCCAAACACCTACCAGCTTCCTGACAGGGACATGGAGAATCACGGTGTCTATTCACAGAGGTGTCAGAGACCTGGAGCTTAGCTGGAATCCTGGCTCATTGTCAGCAGAACAACATGTGACTTATGGTGTCAGTTGGCTATAGTCACCAACTTCACCTTCAGGCCTAATACAATTCAGCAGTCACGTCAGGCAGTCTCTTACCTAACTGGCATTTGCTTTATGCCTTCTCATGAGCTTGATTGCACAGAGTTCACCAACTGTGACTGTGGGCTCTCGCGCCTTCCATCCCTCACACCTGGGCTCTCCCTCCTTCCATTCCCATATCTGGGCTCTCATTCCTTCCATCCCACACCTGTACTCTCCTTCCTTCCATCCCCCACAACTGGGCTCTCCCTCTTTCCATCCCTACATCTGGGTTCTCGCTCCTTCCATTCCCATTCCTGGGTTCTCACTTCCAACCTTCACACCTGGGCTCTTATGCCTTCTATACCCACACCTGTTCTCAAGCTCTTTCCATCCCTATACTTGGTCCTAGTTTGCTCCTCTGTTCCTAGGAATATGGGTGCTCTTCCTTGTGATCTTGTCCTTGCTCTCTTTAAAATTTTATTTCCACAGTGGGTCACATCTGTTATCCCAGCACTTTGGGAGGTGGAGGTGAGAGAATTGTCTGAGCTCAGGGGTTCGAGACCAGCCTGGGCAACTTGGAGAGACCTCGTCTCTACAGTAAATCAAAAAATCAGTCGGACATGGTGGCGTGGAAGGCTGAGGCGGAAGGATCGCCTGAGCCCAGCAACTCAAGGCTGTGGTGGCCGTGAACATGCCGCTGCACTCCAGCCTAGGTG
>NW_007215508.1:0-4345 GCF_000164805.1 Carlito syrichta
AGTGCTAAAATTCTCAACAAGATCCTAGCAAACCAGGTCCAACAACACATCTCAAAAATCATCCACCATGACGAAGTAGGCTTCATTCCCAGGATGCAGAGCTGGTTCAACATTCATAAGACCATAAAAGTAATTAAATACAACCACAGATATAAAAACAAAAACCACATGATTATATCATTAGATGCAGAAAAGGCTTTTGATAAAATCCAGCACCTCTTTTTGATAAAAATCTCGAAGATCTAGGCATAGATGGAACATATCTCAAAATAGTAAGAGCCCTCTAAGAGAAACCCATAGCCAGCAAGACAAGGATGCCCACACTCACCCCTACTGATCCACATAGTTTTGGAAGTCCTAGGTAGAGCAATCAGACAAGAAAAGGAGATCAGGGGTATCCAAATAGGAAAAGAGGAAGCCAAATTATCCCTCTTTGCAGTTGACATGATTCTATACCTCGAAAACTCAAGAGAATCTGTCAAAAACCTCCTTACACTGATAAAGGACTTTGGCAAAGTCTCAGGGTATAAAATAAATGTGCAAAAGACAGTAACATTTCCATACACAAACAATAAAACAAACAGAAACCCCCCCAAAAGCTCAATCCCATTCACAATAGCCACAAAAAATCAAATACCTTGGCATATTCCTAACCAGAGACATGAAAGACCTTTACAATGAAAACTACAAAACACTGCTCAAAGAAATCAAGGATGACACAAACAGGTGGAAAACGATGCAATGCTCATGGATTGGAAGAATCAACATTGTTATAATGTCCATCCTACCCAAGGCAGTCTACATATTTAATGTAATACCCATCAAATCAGCAGCAGCATTTTTCTCAAACCTGGAAACAATAATACAGGAATTCATATGGAAACATAAATGACCATGAATCACCAAAACAGTCCTCAAAAAAAAAAAAAACAAAAAAAAACCAAGCAGGAGGTATCACACTCCCAGACATTAAACTTTATTATAAAGCTACAATAATCAAAACAGCTTGGTATTGGTACAAGAACAGGCATATAGATCAATAGAACAGCATAGAGATTCAGAAGCAAAACCTCGACCTCTCAACCAACTCATCTTTGACAAAGCCTCCACCAACAACCACTGGGGAGAGGAGAACCTATTCCTTAAATGGTGCTGGGAAAACTGACTGACCACATGCAGAAGATTAAAATAAGACCCCCACCTACCACCATACACAAAAATCAACTCTAAATTGATCAAAGATCTAAACATAAAACCTCGAACTATAACAACCTTAGAAAATGCAGGAAACTCCCTTATGGAAATTGGAACTGGCAACCAATTCCTGATCAAAACCCCAAGTGCCCATAACACAAGAGATAAGATAGACAAGTGGGACCTCACCAAACTGACAGGCTTCTACAAACCCAAAGAAACCATCAAGAGAGCAGGGAGACAGCCCACAGACGGGGAAAAATATTTTCCAACTGTATGTCTGAGAAAGGCCTAACATCTAGGATCTACAAGGAACACAAATGTGCCGGAAAGAAAAAAAAAACAAACAGCCCCATTATAAAGTCGGCAAAATATATGAATAGACACTTCTCAAAAGAAAACATATGAGCAATCAACAGATACATGAAAAAAGGCTCAGCCTCACTAGTCATCAAAGAAATGCAAATTAAAATTACACAGATACCACCTAACTCCAGTCAGCATGGCCTTCATCAATAACTCAAAAAACAACAGATGCTGGAGAGGGTGCAGGGAAAAGGGAACACTTCTACATTTTGGGTGGGAGTGTAAACTAGTACAACCTCTGTAGAAAACAGTGTGGTGATTCCTGAAAAGATCTAAAAATCTACCTTCCCTATGACCCTGCAACCCCCCTACTGGGAATATACCCAGAGGAACTCAAATCACTCTCTGAAAAATATACCTGCACATGCATGTTTATTGCAGCATTGTTCACAATAGCAAGAACATGGAACCAACCGTGCTGCCCACTGAAAGTGGACTGGATAAAAAAATGCAGTGCATGTACATGATGGAATATTACGCTGCCATAAAGGACAAAATCATGAAGTTCACAGCAACCTGGATAGACTTAGAGTCTATAATACTGAGTGATCTATCACAGAAACAAAGAACTGAGTATCGCATGTTCTCACTCATAAGTGGACCTTGAACAATTATCACACTATAAGAAAAGGATTGGCAGTAGCAGGAAACCACTGGGGCAGGAGGCAGAGGCAGGATTGGCAGTAGTGGGAATCCTCTGTGGAAGGCGAGGGCACATCTCATCAATAAGGGTACCTACATAATGAATATTTGTATGCCTAACCCCGAATTTTACCCCACATCTTTAAAATAAAAAATTAAAAGTAAAAAAATTAATAGACAACATATAATGTAGCACATTTACTGAATTTTTATAAAAGACACTTTAAAATAAAAAGTAAATAAAATAAAATATATATTTCCATATACTAAAATAAGAAAGGGGACACCCTTGAGAATGTGAGATGAGAGGTTAAAAAAATAAAAGATAAGAGGCGTTGTGAAAGTCAAGATTCTTGTTATGCACAGAATCCTCCAAGAAGTAGGCTTTAGGGAAAATAGGTTATAAATGTTTCTTTTGGATCCTAATAGGTGTCAGACTCTTAGTTATGTCTATTCTAGATCCGGGAAAGACCTAGAAAGAGAAGGAGATTATCTACAGATGCAAATTTCCCCCATAAGAAACAGCTTTGAGGAGCCATTTTAAAATGTGTCAAAGAAATATATTTTGGGATAAAATATTTTGATTTCCTTCAGGGCTTGCTGTGATGTGATGCTACACAAGTGTCAGGTTGGAATTTGGTATCTTTTTTGCCACAAAGAGTCTGTTTTGTCTTATGATCTCCGTTTTAATGTTAATGCTAGTCAGTTGTGCCTAAACTCCAAAAGAAAGGGGTATGACAAGGCGTGTCCAACCTCTCTTCCCATCATGGTCTGAAATTTAGTTTTTCAGGTTTCCCCGAGGCTCCTTTTGGCTAAGAGGGGAGTTTGTTCAGTCAGTTGAGGGGCTTAGGATTTTATTTTTGGTATACATTAACTAATAATAAAAGATTATTAGTGATTAGAGAAATACAAATCAAAACCACAACGAGAAACCACTTCTCAACCACTAGAATGGCTATCATCAAAAAGTCTAAAAATAACAAGCATTAGTGAGGATGTGGAGAAATGGGAGCCCTCATACATTACTAAGGGGATATATAAGATATCACTACCATTTTTGAAAATAGTTTGGCAATCCTTTCAAATGTTAAACAGAGTTAAATGACCCAACGATTCTATGGCTGGGTATCTACCCAAGAGAAATTAAAACATATTTTACAAAAATATAAATGAATAATCTTTTATAAGTATTGCCAAAAATGGAAACAATTCAAGTGTGCACAAACTATGAATGTATAAACAGAATGTAGTATATCCAAACAATGGCATATTACTCAGCAATAAAAAGTATTGAAGTACTGATATGTTATAATGTGGATGAACCTTGAAAACATTATGCTAAGTGAAAAAAGCCAGACACAACACATCTCATATTGTACAACATTTTGTTTATATTAAATGTCTAATATGGGCAAATCTATAGCATTGGAAAATAGACTAATGGTTATTTATGGCTAGGGGAAGGGGGAATAGAGATTGACCTGTAATAGGTACAAAGTCTCTTTTGGGGATGATGAACATGTTCAAAAATTAAATTGTGACGATGTTTGCACGACTCCATAAATACACTAACAACCACTGAGTTGTACACTTGAAACAGGTGAAGTCTGTGGATGTAATTACGTCTTAATACAGCTGTTAACAAAAACATTTCTGGAATGAGCAGAGGGAGAAGTGCATACAAAGGAGTCATCAAAAGCAGTCATCAAAATAAGGAGGAAACCAAGAGAAACTAAAGTCCCAGAATTGAGAGTATATAACATTTTAAGAAGGAAGATGTGAAGAATAGATGTTACAGTGTCAGTGACATTGTAGAAAAGATCATTAATGAGAACTGTTTCATTAGAGTAGCAGAGTGGTAAAGCAGAAGGCAGTGGGCTGAGGAATGAGTGGGAGACAAGAATCTGGATTCAGTGTGTCTAACTAATTCATTCAAATAGTTTGACTATGAAGAAGAGGCATGAAATAGGATAGTAGCTTAAGGATGATGTCAGATGAAGGAGAGTTTTAATGTTTTCAAGGAGTCAGAGACTTGGGCACTTTTATTTGGTAATGGAGAGGAGCCAGTACAAAGGTAAAGCCTGAAGACATAGGAAGATGCAGTGATTAATCGGACAAGAGCCTGAGAGTGGGGAAAGACTTG
>NW_007215509.1:0-10670 GCF_000164805.1 Carlito syrichta
ACAACACATCTCAAAATCATCCACCATGACGAAGTAGGCTTCATTCCCAGGATGCAGAGCTGGTTCAACATTCATAAGACCATAAAAGTAATTAAATACAACCACAGATATAAAAACAAAAACCACATGATTATATCATTAGATGCAGAAAAGGCTTTTGATAAAATCCAGCACCTCTTTTTGATAAAAATCTCGAAGATCTAGGCATAGATGGAACATATCTCAAAATAGTAAGAGCCCTCTAAGAGAAACCCATAGCCAGCAAGACAAGGATGCCCACACTCACCCCTACTGATCCACATAGTTTTGGAAGTCCTAGGTAGAGCAATCAGACAAGAAAAGGAGATCAGGGGTATCCAAATAGGAAAAGAGGAAGCCAAATTATCCCTCTTTGCAGTTGACATGATTCTATACCTCGAAAACTCAAGAGAATCTGTCAAAAACCTCCTTACACTGATAAAGGACTTTGGCAAAGTCTCAGGGTATAAAATAAATGTGCAAAAGACAGTAACATTTCCATACACAAACAATAAAACAAACAGAAACCCCCCCAAAAGCTCAATCCCATTCACAATAGCCACAAAAAATCAAATACCTTGGCATATTCCTAACCAGAGACATGAAAGACCTTTACAATGAAAACTACAAAACACTGCTCAAAGAAATCAAGGATGACACAAACAGGTGGAAAACGATGCAATGCTCATGGATTGGAAGAATCAACATTGTTATAATGTCCATCCTACCCAAGGCAGTCTACATATTTAATGTAATACCCATCAAATCAACAGCAGCATTTTTCTCAAACCTGGAAACAATAATACAGGAATTCATATGGAAACATAAATGACCATGAATCACCAAAACAGTCCTCAAAAAAAAAAAAAACAAAAAAAAACCAAGCAGGAGGTATCACACTCCCAGACATTAAACTTTATTATAAAGCTACAATAATCAAAACAGCTTGGTATTGGTACAAGAACAGGCATATAGATCAATAGAACAGCATAGAGATTCAGAAGCAAAACCTCGACCTCTCAACCAACTCATCTTTGACAAAGCCTCCACCAACAACCACTGGGGAGAGGAGAACCTATTCCTTAAATGGTGCTGGGAAAACTGACTGACCACATGCAGAAGATTAAAATAAGACCCCCACCTACCACCATACACAAAAATCAACTCTAAATTGATCAAAGATCTAAACATAAAACCTCGAACTATAACAACCTTAGAAAATGCAGGAAACTCCCTTATGGAAATTGGAACTGGCAACCAATTCCTGATCAAAACCCCAAGTGCCCATAACACAAGAGATAAGATAGACAAGTGGGACCTCACCAAACTGACAGGCTTCTACAAACCCAAAGAAACCATCAAGAGAGCAGGGAGACAGCCCACAGACGGGGAAAAATATTTTCCAACTGTATGTCTGAGAAAGGCCTAACATCTAGGATCTACAAGGAACACAAATGTGCCGGAAAGAAAAAAAAAACAAACAGCCCCATTATAAAGTCGGCAAAATATATGAATAGACACTTCTCAAAAGAAAACATATGAGCAATCAACAGATACATGAAAAAAGGCTCAGCCTCACTAGTCATCAAAGAAATGCAAATTAAAATTACACAGATACCACCTAACTCCAGTCAGCATGGCCTTCATCAATAACTCAAAAAACAACAGATGCTGGAGAGGGTGCAGGGAAAAGGGAACACTTCTACATTTTGGGTGGGAGTGTAAACTAGTACAACCTCTGTAGAAAACAGTGTGGTGATTCCTAAAAGATCTAAAAATCTACCTTCCCTATGACCCTGCAACCCCCCTACTGGGAATATACCCAGAGGAACTCAAATCACTCTCTGAAAAATATACCTGCACATGCATGTTTATTGCAGCATTGTTCACAATAGCAAGAACATGGAACCAACCGTGCTGCCCACTGAAAGTGGACTGGATAAAAAAATGCAGTGCATGTACATGATGGAATATTACGCTGCCATAAAGGACAAAATCATGAAGTTCACAGCAACCTGGATAGACTTAGAGTCTATAATACTGAGTGATCTATCACAGAAACAAAGAACTGAGTATCGCATGTTCTCACTCATAAGTGGACCTTGAACAATTATCACACTATAAGAAAAGGATTGGCAGTAGCAGGAAACCACTGGGGCAGGAGGCAGAGGCAGGATTGGCAGTAGTGGGAATCCTCTGTGGAAGGCGAGGGCACATCTCATCAATAAGGGTACCTACATAATGAATATTTGTATGCCTAACCCCGAATTTTACCCCACATCTTTAAAATAAAAAATTAAAAGTAAAAAAATTAATAGACAACATATAATGTAGCACATTTACTGAATTTTTATAAAAGACACTTTAAAATAAAAAGTAAATAAAATAAAATATATATTTCCATATACTAAAATAAGAAAGGGGACACCCTTGAGAATGTGAGATGAGAGGTTAAAAAAATAAAAGATAAGAGGCGTTGTGAAAGTCAAGATTCTTGTTATGCACAGAATCCTCCAAGAAGTAGGCTTTAGGGAAAATAGGTTATAAATGTTTCTTTTGGATCCTAATAGGTGTCAGACTCTTAGTTATGTCTATTCTAGATCCGGGAAAGACCTAGAAAGAGAAGGAGATTATCTACAGATGCAAATTTCCCCCATAAGAAACAGCTTTGAGGAGCCATTTTAAAATGTGTCAAGAAATATATTTTGGGATAAAATATTTTGATTTCCTTCAGGGCTTGCTGTGATGTGATGCTACACAAGTGTCAGGTTGGAATTTGGTATCTTTTTTGCCACAAAGAGTCTGTTTTGTCTTATGATCTCCGTTTTAATGTTAATGCTAGTCAGTTGTGCCTAAACTCCAAAAGAAAGGGGTATGACAAGGCGTGTCCAACCTCTCTTCCCATCATGGTCTGAAATTTAGTTTTTCAGGTTTCCCCGAGGCTCCTTTTGGCTAAGAGGGGAGTTTGTTCAGTCAGTTGAGGGGCTTAGGATTTTATTTTTGGTATACATTAACTAATAATAAAAGATTATTAGTGATTAGAGAAATACAAATCAAAACCACAACGAGAAACCACTTCTCAACCACTAGAATGGCTATCATCAAAAAGTCTAAAAATAACAAGCATTAGTGAGGATGTGGAGAAATGGGAGCCCTCATACATTACTAAGGGGATATATAAGATATCACTACCATTTTTGAAAATAGTTTGGCAATCCTTTCAAATGTTAAACAGAGTTAAATGACCCAACGATTCTATGGCTGGGTATCTACCCAAGAGAAATTAAAACATATTTTACAAAAATATAAATGAATAATCTTTTATAAGTATTGCCAAAAATGGAAACAATTCAAGTGTGCACAAACTATGAATGTATAAACAGAATGTAGTATATCCAAACAATGGCATATTACTCAGCAATAAAAAGTATTGAAGTACTGATATGTTATAATGTGGATGAACCTTGAAAACATTATGCTAAGTGAAAAAAGCCAGACACAACACATCTCATATTGTACAACATTTTGTTTATATTAAATGTCTAATATGGGCAAATCTATAGCATTGGAAAATAGACTAATGGTTATTTATGGCTAGGGGAAGGGGGAATAGAGATTGACCTGTAATAGGTACAAAGTCTCTTTTGGGGATGATGAACATGTTCAAAAATTAAATTGTGACGATGTTTGCACGACTCCATAAATACACTAACAACCACTGAGTTGTACACTTGAAACAGGTGAAGTCTGTGGATGTAATTACGTCTTAATACAGCTGTTAACAAAAACATTTCTGGAATGAGCAGAGGGAGAAGTGCATACAAAGGAGTCATCAAAAGCAGTCATCAAAATAAGGAGGAAACCAAGAGAAACTAAAGTCCCAGAATTGAGAGTATATAACATTTTAAGAAGGAAGATGTGAAGAATAGATGTTACAGTGTCAGTGACATTGTAGAAAAGATCATTAATGAGAACTGTTTCATTAGAGTAGCAGAGTGGTAAAGCAGAAGGCAGTGGGCTGAGGAATGAGTGGGAGACAAGAATCTGGATTCAGTGTGTCTAACTAATTCATTCAAATAGTTTGACTATGAAGAAGAGGCATGAAATAGGATAGTAGCTTAAGGATGATGTCAGATGAAGGAGAGTTTTAATGTTTTCAAGGAGTCAGAGACTTGGGCACTTTTATTTGGTAATGGAGAGGAGCCAGTACAAAGGTAAAGCCTGAAGACATAGGAAGATGCAGTGATTAATCGGACAAGAGCCTGAGAGTGGGGAAAGACTTGAGATGTGAAGCACAGAGGAGGAACTATATCTTAGATGGGGGGAGAAGGTTACCTCCTCCACTGTACCAGGAGGAAAGGCAAAAAGGTTGGCTAGGGTATAAGGAAGGTTGTAAGTTTGTGTTATGAAACTGAGTTGTTATACCTGAGATTCATTTTCCTTGGAAAGGTAAGAGTCAGAATTATCCACTGAGTATGATGTGAGAAAGTGTAATATAAGTTTTCCCCTTTGTCTTGAAAGGGGAGCAATATTGATACAGCTCAATATTGCTGTGTGAATAGGAAAGAGCTGACTATGGAAACAGCAAGATGTGTAGGCAGTAGCGAGGATCTCAGGTGAGGATGGAAAACATCTGTGTGGGGACATATGGCTACAGACCCAAGGAGCTGTATTTAACATGACCCTATTTCTTACAGTTCAATGCCAAACTAAACAAAACTCTACTGCTTCCAATCCAAAAGTAACACCTTTATTGGAATACATTTTATTTAATGGATTTTACACTTTTCTTTCTTCAGGAAGCTCACAATCCACATATTCAGTCTGTCTCGTGACTAGTTCTAATAGTGCACTGCCAGAGGTTGGGACATGTATGTGCTTGATGCCAAAGGGCAATGATATGAAGAGAAATGTCAAGCAGAGGGGGTATAGGGGGAGGGAGAACAAACTTGGTGATCTCAGGTCAGCAGGGCAATACATGGTTCCAGTGCTCTGAAGTTGCTGCTGGCCACAAAAAAGTGACGCTTTTTGGGGACCACACTTGAACAATCAGGTACCTATAGATTAGCAGTCTTGAGTAGGCCATGCCACCATCTCTGTGACAGTCACAGTTTAGTGGAAGAATCAGACAAGTACTTCAAGGAGCTATAGGATTCAACAGTGGAATTTCACTTAAAAGTTAAAGGTAATTCTAAGCTAAGAAGACATACCATGACATTTTTTTTCAGATGAAGACTTTGAAAGAGACTGTAGTGGCATAATAACAATTACTGTTTGTTATTTTCATATCTTGTGAACCTTGCAATGAATTTTGAGTTATATGTTTTTAATATATTTAGCAAACATATAGCAGTTTTATATACCAGGCACTCTTCTACACTGTTTAAAATATTAAGTTAATTGAATTTTCATAAGAATAATGTGAGGTCAGAAATACTATTTAATATCCCATTTTATAGAGGGTATTAAATTAAAACTACTTTTGAGAGTGGGTGAAAGAGGACAAAGTAATTAATACTCAAGGTTCAAGTGAATCAGTTAGCATTTGACAGTTTGCAGAAAAGAAAAATATTAGTTCTACACTGTTCTCTGGGCCTAGTAGTTAGAACCCAGAGAAGATGTACTTAAACCAAAATATATGGAGTTCTTTTTATGGCTTTCCTGTGGATCATACAATGTAGCAGGTTTTTTAAAAATACTGAAGCAAGTAGGGTCACTGAAAATCTATGTGGCAGGAGTCAAGTAAGAGAAAACACCATTACCAAGAATGAAAACTGGCTCAACCATTCACTGTCCATGTGATCTACGTGTCATTTTATTTCTATATCCATCTATATGTCTGTCCACTAGAATACAAAGTCTTTGAGGCCTGAAACCCAGGTTGAGTCATCTCTGTATCCCCAAAACCTAACACAGTGCCCAGTATTTATTGAATGAATTCAATCAATTTTGATGCCTCTCAGTGCTTCTGCCGTTTTTTGTCTCACCCTTCCACATCAGGGGCGAGATCGGGTTAATAGGGAGGGTGAGGCACAAGGCTCATGCCGTTTTTGGTCAAAAACTGCTGAACACTGAATGCAGTGTGGGCAGGTGCGCTTGTAAATCACTCATTATGAAATGGGCAAATGTGTTGAAAGAATCTCAACACCCACCCCCCCAAAAAACTGACTGAAGCCGAACACAACCTCTTACAACAAATGCTAGCTGGTACATTGATGCCGATAGGTTCCTAGAACACTTATCTAGCAAAGGAAGCCTATACTACAAGGGGCCCACCCTTCAAAAAAAATTCTGTTTTTTTAGGTCCCCCTCATATGAAAAATGAGTTGACATAGGACACATCTATATTCAAAATTCTCTTCACTTGAGATTTTTATTTTCTTTACCCTATGATTTCATTTTTGAAAACATATATTCTTCAATTCTTGGCTTCCTAATGAACTTTAACCAATCTGTTACTGCCTTTTCTTCAAATCTGATCTTATAATACAACTGCATTAGATAATTTATTGAGGGGTTCCCTGATAAACAGTGATAGATGTACGGAGAAGTTCCATAAAACTGGTATTTGGTAGATACATGGTCAAATTAGTAGAAGTTTGCCTAAATTATTTTATTTTGAGAAGTATTACCTGGAAAGAACCAAGAATGTGAACTCAGTGGTCAGTTGGGTTGTTAAGTATAGGTGGAAGCTCTCACACTCAAAAGGATATAGTTTCCCTGATTTTTCATTAAATGTGTTGGCCATTCATCTTTCTATCTTACTGATGACTTTTGTTTTTGGTCCCTCTTTGCATACTAACTACTTGCACAGATTTCTCATTCAGCATCTACGGCACTTTTCTGTACTTTTCAATATATGTGTCCATCTTCCACACCAGACCAAGACCCTGAAAGAAAGAACCAAGTTTCATTGGTCTTTGCAAATCTAGCATCCAGGACACTGCCTGAAATTATGCTAGACCTCACTGAACTTTTATTTTATTTCTTAAACTCTTTATTTTGAAACGATTTAGGATTCACAAGAAGTTGCAAAAACAATTCAGGGAGTGGGACTTCCAGACTGGCAGTGTGAAGAGCTCAGTAAATCGTTTCCTTCAAGGAAAAATCTATTAAACTGGAAAAAAAATCTTGGGAAATTAACCAAGGGACTCCATAACTAATTGAGAAACTTTTATTTAACAACATCTACTGAAACTCAGCAGGAACAGCAGAAAACCCTGGCATTTGAACCAAGAGTTGCACCCATCCCACCTGCTCTCCACCTTCGTGTTGCTGAAGAAGTATTTCAGTAAATTTAGCAACTAAGCAGCAGTTGAGCACAGAGAAGCTCTTCCAGTTGGTTCAGCAGTTCAGTGGCAGTTATTTCACCCAGATGCCTGTGCTGGGAAAACATGATTACAAACAAAATCTCCTGCCAACCCAGAAAATCTCTCCACAAAAGTAGTGAGAAAGAAAACAGTTTTATTATTGAATAGGCATTATACCAGAATGTGATGTGCATCACAGGCATTCTAAAGAGATTGCAAAACACATTTTTAAATAACTCAGCCAGATACAATCTATTACTTACATGTTCTCAAGATAAACAATGACTAGTCCCCCCAAGTAAGAGGACATAACAGCACCATTTGTTACGCAGACTGTTAGGCTAAATTTTTAAAAGCATAATCTAATTATATGTGATCTACAGGAGACACACATTAGATTCAAAGATACAGGTAGATATAAAGCAAATAGATGAAAAAATGTCATCCAATCAGTAACCACAATAAAGTTGGAGTGGCTATACTAATATCACACAAAATAGACTTTCCAAAAAGAAGTTACTGAATTAAAGGGAATATTTTATGATAAAAAGGTTAATTCTTCAGAAACATATAAAAGCAATAGAGAAAATCGATAAAACCAAAAGCTGTTTCTTTAAAAACATCAACAAAATTTACAAATCTCTAGTTACACTGACCAAGAAAACAAAGAAAATTCTCAAATTATTAGAATAGATATGAAAGATATATTATCAGTGACCTTACAGTAATAAAATGGATTATAAAGGAGCATATTGGACAACTATATATCTATAGGTTAAATAACTTAGATAATATGGACAAATTCTTAGACTACTGGAACTTAGGAACAATCTGAATAGACCTATAATAAGTAAATATATTGAATTAGTAATAACAAAAACCTCTATACAAAAGGGAAGAATAGGCTCAGATGGAGTCACTGTTAGATTCTACTGAGTAATTATAGATAAATTAATACTAATTACTCACAAATTTTTGCAAAGTAAAAATAGTAAATTATTTCCAACATATTTTAAAAGGCCAGTATTTCCCTTATACCAAAAGCCAATGAAGACACTACAAAGTAAGAAAACTATACACAAGTATCTCTTATGAATATGAAAGCAAAAGCCTTCAACAATAGTAGCAAGACAAATCTAGCAACATATAAAATACACTATATACCATGCCCTAGTTGGCTTTACTTTAGATATGCAAGGTTGTTCTACCTGAAAATCAATAGAGTATACCATACCAGAAGAATAAAACACAGAAAAAACACATCATTTCAATAGGTAGGTAAAATGTATTTGACAAAATCCAACACAATTCTACAAGAAAACCATGAACAGGGAATAGAGGGAACTTCCTCAACCTTATGAAAGGCATGTAAGCCAGGCTCGGTGGCTCAGCCTGTAATCCCATGCCTTTGGGAGGCTGAGGTCTGTGGATTGCCTGAGCCCGCGGGTTCGAGACCCGCCTGGGCAGTGAGACCTCATCTCTACAATAAGTCAAAAAATCAGCTGGGCATGGTAGCGCATGCCTGTAATTCCAGCTACTTGGAAGGCTGAGGCGGAAGGATCGCCGGAGCCCAGCAGGTCGAGGTTGCTGTGGCCAGGAGCGGCCACTGCACTCCAGTCTGGGCAACAGAGTGAGACTCCAACTCAAAAAAAAAAAAAGAAAGGCATGTAAAAAGGCTCACAGATAACATCACACTTAATGGTGAAAGACATGTCTAGTAGTGATTAACTCCCTCAGCTTTCATTGTCCTAGGAACAATCTTAATTTTGCCTACATTTTTGAAGGATATATTTGCCAGATAATTCTTGCTTGACAGTATTTTTCTAGTGCTTTAAGTATACCATCCCACTGCCTTCTGATCTCCATGGTTTCTGATGAAAAATCAGCTATTTATTTTATTGATGACAACTTCTACATGACAAGTTGCTTTTTCTTACTGATTTCAAGATTATCTCTTTGTCTTTGGCTTTTTGCAGTTTGATTACAATGTATCTACATGTACATCTCTAGTTTATCATACTTGGATTTCATTGAGATTCTTGAATGTATAGATTCATGCCTTTCATCAAATTTCAGAAACATTTGGATATCATTTCTTCAAATAGTTTTTCTATCCCTTTCTCTTTCTCCTGTCCATTGGAGACTCCTATTATGTCAGTATGCTTGATGGATTCCAAAAGTCTGTTAGGGTGTGTTCATTTTTATTCTTTTTCTTTCTGTTCCTCAGACTGAAGAATTTCAATTACGTATCTCTTTGAGCGTATTTAACATAGTCAGTGTTAATTATCTGTCTATTAAGTCCAATATCTGGCCATCCTCAAAGACAATTTCTGTTCATTTCTATTTTCTCATGTGAATGGTAATAGCTTTTTATTTTTTGTATGCCTCATATATTTTTGGTTGAAAGCTAGACATATGTAGTTACTCTGAAATTCAGATTTCCCCCCATTCTAGGGTTTGCTGTTGCTGTGTGTATGATGTAAAATTGTTGGTAATATAAATGACTTTTCTAAACTAACTTTGTAAAGACTATACTTTGTGATATATGGTCACTGTAGTCTCTTCTGTTAACTTAGTGATTTGACAGAGATTTTATTAAATTTCTGGAGCAAAAAGTATTTTAGTCTTGCAGTTGGTTTCTATGTGTATTATGACATACCTTCAACACTGAGCCAGGGAATTTACCACTCTGCACTTGTCTTCACCTCCTACTTGGGTAGATTGTGAAGGTCAGCCAGAGGTGAGAGTGTAGGGATTCCTAAAGCATTTTTCTGAGCATGCACCCCAACTTGGGTATTCATATTACTTTACAGATTCCTAGGTATATATGGAAGTTTCTTAAAACTCTTATTTCCCACAGCATCTCATTCACCAGCTTTTCTTCCTGAGCTTTCAGCATTGTTTTCTCCAACAGATACCCTTTGTTCCAGGCAGCAGAGACTAGTTCATTTGCCCTTAAATGTTTTCAACCAATGCACTCCATGTAGCTGCTCTTCTCCTTGAAGCAAGTTTTGAGGTGGGCAAATTAATAGCAAAATAAACTAAGATGAAAGAAAACAGCCGGGCTCGGTGGCTCAGCCTGTAATCCCACGCCTTTGGGAGGCTGAGGTAAGTGGATTGCCTGAGCCCGTGGGTTCGAGACCCGCCTGGGCAGGCAAGACCTCATCTCTACAATAAATCAAAAAATTAGCTGGGCGTGGTAGTGCATGCCTGTAATTCCGGCTACTCGGAAGGCTGAGGTGGAAGGATCGCCGGAGCCCAGCAGGTCGAGGCTGCGGTGGCCGGGAGCGGCCACTGCACTCCAGTCTGGGCGACAGAGTGAGACTCCAACTCAAAAAAAAA
>NW_007215509.1:10690-32064 GCF_000164805.1 Carlito syrichta
AAAAAAAAAAAAAAAAAAAAGAAAGAAAGAAAGAAAGAAAACAATACCATAAATAACACAACAGACTACAAAAACCTGAAGATAAAATTGAATTTTAGCTTACATCTTCCTAAATAGAAATCCTCCATCACAAATTGTTTCATTAAATATCAAATATTTTAAAAAGAAATAACTCTAGTTCTATAGAATTCTGTCACAAAATAGAAAAAGATGAAATAATTTCCAACTCATTGTACAAGGTCATATTTAACCTGATATCAAATCATACAAAGACTGTGTAATGAAAGGAAACTTCAAATCAACATTCCTCCTGGAGGTAAATGCAAAAATCCTCAGCAATATGTTAGCAAATTCAAACAGCAGTGTATAAAAAAATTAAACATCATAACCAAGTGAGGCCTATCCCGAGAATAAAGGGTTTATTTAATATTTGAAAACTAATAAATGTAGCCCATCATATTGGTAATTTAAAGAAGAAAAACCATATAATTATATCAATAAATGCAAAATAAATTACATGAAAAAGTAAGTATACTATATTCATATTAAAAGCTCTCAACAAACTAGCAATAGATAAAGGGAATCTACAAGAATCGAAAGATAACATAATACTAATAAAAAATAAATTTAAAAAAAATTTCACACAGAACAGATTTAAGAGCAAGGAAAGTTATTAGGGATAAGAGGAACATTCCATAATGATCAAAGGATTAGTACTTCAAGAAGATATACCAATCCTTAACGTAGATGTGCCTAACAACAGAACGTCAAAAACACAAGGCACAACTGAGAAAACTGCAAAGAAAATTAGATTAATCTACTATTATAGTTAGAGACTTTAACACCCCTCTATGAGAAAAGAACAGACCTGAAAAGCAGTTAATCTGTAAGGACACAGTTAAACTCAACTGTACCATTTATCAACTGGGTATAATTGACATCTATAAACTACTTCATAAAACAACAGCAGATTACATATTCTTCTCAAGTTCACATAAAACACACCTTAACAAAATTTAAGGCCACGGTTTTGTTAAGCACTGGCCAGGCCATGTGTTCTTTGAGCTATGGCCACCATGTTTTCTTAGCTTTGGTTCTCTCCCCTGTTTTGAGGAGGTGAATCTCCCCTTCTCTCTCTCTCCCCCACTTTTATATTTACTTTCTAAATAAACTATATTTTCCAGTCTTAAAAAAAAAAAAAAGCTATGCAATGTCTGCTTTCAGACCACAGTGGAATTCATCTAAACCCAGAAAATTCCAATATACTTGGAAATTAAACAATATACTTCTAAATAGCAAATGGGTCAAAGAAGAACTCTCAAGAGAAATTTTTAAATATTTTGAACTAAATAAAAATGAAAATACACCTTTTCAAAAATTTGGTACAGTGATTGCAGTTCTTAGAGGGAAATTTGTAGCACTGAATGAATATATTAAAAAGAAGAAAGATCTAAATAATCTAAGCTTCTACCTTAGGAAACTAGCAAAATGGGAGCAAATTAAATCCAAGGTAAACAGAGAAAAAAATAATAAGATTAGAGTGAAAAATCAATAAAACTGAAAAAAGGAAAATGATAGAGAAAATTAATAAAAACAAAAAACTGGTTCTTTGAAAAGATCAATAAAATTGATAAGTTTCTAGCCAGGTTAATTAAGTAAAGAAGAAAGAAGACATGAATTACTAATATAAGAAATGAATAAGGGTTATCATTACAGGTCTCATAAACATTAAAATAACAGTAAGAGAACATTGTGAATAACTCTATGCCCACAAATTTGATAACCTAAATGAAATGGATCAGTTTCTTAAAAGTCACAATCTAGCAAAACTCATACATAAAAAAATAAACAATTGAAATAGGCATATATTTACTAAATAAATTGAATCAATAATTAATAAACTTCCAAAACAGAGCCCCAGGCCCAGATGGGTTCACTGGTGGAATTCTACCTAACACTTAAGAAATAAATTATATAAATTCTCTACAATCTCTTTCAGAAGATAGACTCCAAGAAAATACTTCCTAACTCATTCTATAGGGCTAGTATTACCCTAATACCAAAAACAGACAATGACATTACAAGAAAACTACAGACCAACAACTCTCATGAACATAGATGCAAAATATCCTTAACAAAATATCAGCAGATGGAATCCAACTATGTGTGAAAAGAATTATACATGACCAAGTGGGATTTATACCAAATATGCATGGGTGGCTCAACATTCAAAGTTAATTAATGTAATCCATCATATCAATAAGTTAAAGAAGAAAAATCACATAATCATACAAAAAGATGCAGAAAAAGCATCTGACAAAGTCTAACATTCATGATTAAAAAAAAAAAACTCTCAGTAAATTAGAACTAGAGGTGAATCCCCTCAACTTAACAAAGGACATCTACAAAAAACCTGCAGCTCACATAATTCCTAATGGTGGGAACTCAAGTTTTCCTGCTAAGACCAGGAACAAGGCAAAGATATCCCCACTGCTTTTCAACATCATCCAAAAGTCCTAGCTAATTCAATAAGACAAGAAAAAAGTATAAAGATTTGGAAGGAAGAAATCAAATTGTTTTGGGAACTAATAAGCAATTAAAGCAAGGTTGCAGGATGCAAGGTTAATACTCAAAAATCAATCACTTTTGTTGATTTTAATGTACAAGTGGAATTTTAAATTAAAAACATAATGCCAATTACACTAGCACCCCCCCAATGAAGTACTTAGATATAAATCTAACAAATATAAGATCTATATGAGAAAAACTACAAAACTCTGATGAAAAATATCTAAAAACCTAAATAAATGGAGAGATACTTCATGTTCATGGATTGAAAGAATCAATATTGTCAAGATGTCAGTTCTTTCTATCTTGAGCTATATATTCAATGACATTCACTGCAGTTCCAATCAAAATCCAAGCAAGTTACCTGGTAGATAACAACAATATGTAAAATTTATATGGAGAGGCAAAAGACCAAGAACTGTTAACTCAATATGGAAGAGAAAGAACAAAGTTGGAGGACTGACATTATCAAGTCTTAAAGTTATAAGACTTATAATTAAAGCTACAGTAATCAAGATAGTGTGATATTGGCAAAAGAAAAGTAGATTGATGGAATAGAATAGAACCCAGAAATATACCCAAATAAATATATTTAACTGATCATTGTCAAAGAAATAAAGGCAATAAAATGGAGAAAAGACAGTCTTTTCAGCTTATTGTGCTATAATAATTTGATATCCTCATGCAAAAAATTTAATCTAGACACAAGTCTTGTACTACTCTTTACAAAAATAAAGTAAAAATGAATCATAGACCTACATTGTATAAAATACAGTACTAGCTTTTCTATTTCGTTTTCCAAGATGGCTGACTAGAAGCAATTCAAGCATGCCCTGTCCACTTATAACAACAAAAACAACGAGTAGACAGTCAAACTTTGAATACTTATCCAAGAGAGAATATGAGAGTTCAACAGAAAAGCAAAAGAAAACACTAAATCTAGGAAGGAGAAGGAAAAAAGGCAGCCTGAGTGGCTAGAACCATCTGGGAACTTGGAGTGACTCTCCAATATGGGAGAGGATGTGTCTTTCTGCCACCCACTTTCCCAATGGGGAGTCAAACAATCCAGGCCATGGGAGAGCCCCTTGATCTTCCCAAGCCCTGAATCTAATTTAGGGATCAGCCAGGAAGACTGTGAGAAGAAATTGCTCTAAGGAGGGAACATGCTCTTGGTCCTATGCCCTTCCTGAGACCTAAGTGACTACTATAAGACACTATTCTCCATTGTAGCTCTTAACAGACTGTGTGGTCTTGGGAATCAGCAGCACCAGTCCCAAGCATTAAGGAAACTCAGGTTGCTGCTTGTAGAACCAGGGAATGAGCAGGGTGTGGGCTCCTGCAGCCAGGACTGAAAAGCGAGCATGCCCTAGGCTGCAGCCACTGACACTGGAAGCTGGCACCTCTCCCAGGACAAGAGGAGGAAAAGAGTTACCTTGGAGACTTGGTCATTAACAGGGTTCCTATGGTCTGACTGAGCTTCAGACTAGGCATGAAGTGTTAACTCTGACTGATCAGCCAGGCCGGCTTGACAGCTGAGATGGGAAGAAGAAGTTCCTCCAGGACTGGGACGAGAGAAATACAAGTCCCTCATCCACTGGCCAAGGCTTTGGCCATTGGTATTGGCCCCACTCTCTCTATGGCAGGACCTAAGTGCACCAGCAGTTGCCTAGAGAATTTTCCCCAAGGGGTCTGAGGATCACCCTGCCACTTATCACAACTAATGCTTGCACTCACAATTAGAAGTCCCCAAGTACAAGTTTGTCCAATCTGACTCTGCCCAGCTTTGCCTCCCCTCTGAGAAAGAGTGTGGAATCAAAGGTTTTAGGTGTTTTACAACCCAGTCCATCACGGAGAACACCTCAGCACTTCTCTTAGAGGGGACAGAGGTTGGACACAGACACCCTACCACTATCACCTCATTTAGCACCAATCTGTAAGTGCCACCTACTGGCCTACAGGCCAGCCTGCACAGCCCATTGCAACCACTGTCAAGACAAGTGTACGCAATTGAGTACTTCTAGGGAAGACTGTTTCACCACTACTGCTACTATCACTGTCCATACCAGGCCAGCTGCCTAGAAGCTTTAGAGTCCACTTACCTTCCTAGTAAACTGCCACTACAAGCAACATCTGAGAAAGTCACCCAGAGGCCCAAGAATGAGCTTACCTAGAACTGCCAACACAGGTGCAACAGATGTTGCTCCAAGGCACAAGAATAGACATGCTTAAGCCCACCACAGCTACCACTGAAACCTGAAGATGGGCCTATCAGGCATTCCACTACCCAGCACAACTTCACCACATGCTCCACCAATAACCACACCCTAACACACAAAGAAATCAGATACCACTTAATACTGTTTCTAGTCAAAGAAGTTATACAGAGTTTTCACTACTGAACACACCCAGAAGCAAAGCCAAGGGGCTCTACCCAACAATATCATAGTCACATCTTCAAGATAAAGGCCCCACCCAATAAGGGTAAATTCAAAAAGAGGAAGTGGCTGTTACACCAAATGTGCAGAAATCAGCATAAGGACTAAAAATACTTGATCACTTCAATAAATGCAGGAAAAGCATTTAATAAAATTCAGAATACCTCAACAAACTAGGCACAGAAAGAACATACTTCAAAGTAAAAAAGGCCATTTATGAGAAACCCACAGCCAACATCATGGGCAAGAGTGAAAGTCTTTCTTCTCAGAACTGAAACAAGACAAAGATACCCACTTTCACTACTTGTATTAAACACAGTACTGGAATTTCTAGTCAGAGAAATCATGCAATAGAAGGAAATAAAAGGCATCCAAATTGGAAAAGAGGAAGTCAAATTATCCTTGTTTGCTGATAATATAATTTTAGATCTGAAAAACCTAGAAACTCTGCCAAAAAGGTCTTAGATTTGATAAATAAGTTCAGTAATGTTGCAAGACACACAATCAATGTATAAAAATCAGTAGTGTTTCAATACACCAATAGCAATCTAGCTGAGAACAAAATCAAGAAGGCAATTGCATTTCCAATAGCTACAAAAATATCTAAGAATAAATATAACCAAAGAGGTAAAAGTTCTCTACGAGCAAAATGACAAGACACTGAGGAAAAAAATGTAGATGAAACAAACAAATGAAAAAACATCTCATGCTCATTGATCAGAAGAATCAATATCATTAAAATGACCATACTGCCCAAAGCAATCTACAGATTCAATGCAATCTCTATCAAAATATCAATGACATTCTTCACAGAAATAGAAAAAATAATCCTGAAATGTATATGGAATAACAAAAGACCAAGAATAGCCAAACCATCACGAACAAAAAGAACAAACCTGAAGGAATCAAACAGGCTCAAACAACTCAATAGGGAAAAATCAAATAATACAATTTAAAAAGGGCAAAAGATCTAAGCGGTCATTTCTCAAAAGAAGACACATAAACGGCCAACAGGTATATGAAAAATGTTCAACATCACTAATCATCAGAGAAATGCAAATCAAAACTACAATGAGATATTACCTCACCCCAATAAAAATGGCTTTTATCCAAAAGACAGTCAATAATGAATGCTGGCAAGGATGTGGAGAAAGGGGAACACTTGAACACTGTTGGTGGGAATGCAAATTAGTGTATCCGCAGAAAACCTAAAAATAGAACTGTCATATTATCCTAGCAACTCCTCTGTTATTCACAATAGCCAAGATATGAAATCAAACTAAGAACCCATCAATAGCTGAATGGATAAAGAAAATTTAATATATACGTAATACATATATAATGTAATGTGTATATCTATATCTATCTATCTATCTATACAGAATAGAGTATTATTAAGTCATAAAAAAAATGAAATCTTGTCATTTGGAACAAGATAGATGGCTCTGGAGGACATTATGCTAAGTGAAATAAGCCAGGCATAGAAAAGCAAATATTGGGCCAGGCACGGTGGCTCAAGCCTGTAATCCCAGCACTTTGGGAGGCCAAGGTAAGAGGATTGCCTGAGCCCACGGGTTCGAGACCAGCCTGGGCAACATGGTGAGACCTTGTCTCTATAATAATAAAAAAAAATAGCTGGTTGTAGTAGCATGTGCCTGTAGTTCCAGCTACTTGGAAGGCTGAGGCGGAAGGATCACTGGGGCCCAGCAGGTTGATGCTGGGATGGCCATGAGTGTGCCACTGCACTCCAACCTGGGCGACAGAGTGAGATTCCAATTCAAAAAAAAAGAAAGAAAGAAAGAAAAACAAATATTACATATTCTCACTCATATGTAAAAGCTAAAAATTTTAAACACTGAACTCATGGAGACAGAAAATAGATTGATGGCTACCAAACGCTGGGGATTGTGGCGGGGGGGGCCAGAAGAATAAAGTGGGGATGGTTAATGGGTGCAAAATAAGTTAGGTAGAATGAATAAGACCTAGAATTTGGTAGCACAATGGGGTGACTATAGTTAACAATAATTTATTGCATATTTTAAAATGACTAAAAGAGTGAAATTGGAATGTTCCTAACACAAAGAAATGATAAATGGTTGATGTGATAGAGACTTCAATTATTGTGATTTGATCACTATACATTGTATACCTGTACCAAAACATCACATGTACTTCATAATTATATATAGGTATCATGTAGTCATAATAACTAAAATTAATTTTTAAAAACACAAGAGAGAGAGAGAGAATATACAGTCTGAACTGAACTAGATTGAATGACTGCTAAATAAAGAAAGAAAAGTCAACAATCTCCAGACTATTTTAACACGGTCAATAACTTGTGTAGTGAATACCTATAATTTTATGTTGTCTTCACAACCACTTAAAATATAATTTTAACTTTCTCATACCAGAAGCAGGGCTCAGTTACCTTTGACACACTACTCCAGTTTCTCATTGTGCTTGATACAGATATCTTCCTAATACAACTTCCTCCTGTTGACTACCTCTCTTTGGGACAGCTAGATACAACCTACCTGACTGGCCCCACTGACCCCAACACTCCACATTGAAGTCGTGCCCCAAAGAGTTAAAGAAACCAATGACTAACAGAAATTCTTGAATTCTTGACTAACAGGATGGCAGATAAGAAAAGAAACAACCTGCTGAAACACTGAAATTCTCTCTGCTTATCAGATAAAAGAACTTGCTGAAATCAGAATCAAAATAATTGACTGGAGTTTGTGCAGAATGAGTTTGCTGATGTCACAGGCTGAATTTCTACTGTATGTTTCATACTAACTCCCCAAAAATTTGCATGTGACCCATGAGTTAGCATGAATAGGCAACTGTGTATGGCTAAGGACTTTTCAAACCTCCCCTTTCTTTTTGCCAATCACCTACTAATCTCAGAATATATACCCCAAACCTTTTCTTTCTTTTTTTTAGATTAGAAAATATAGTTTATTTAGAAAGTAAATTAGAAAGAGAGAGAGAAAAAAAGAGGAGATTCACCTCCCCAAGGCAAGGAAGAGGTACCCTAAACCTTTTCTAAAAAAAAAAAAAAAAAATACTGCCTTGAAGCCAGCATAGGGAAGCAGATTTGGGCTTGATTCCTGTCTCCTTAGGAGTCAACTTTCAATATAAAGCTTTTCTTTTCTCAAAAACTCAGTGTCATAGTATTGGCTTCTAGTGTCTCTGGCAGTGAACCCCTTTTTATTCTATAGCAATCTGGAGCCCCAGATGGAACAAAACCTGTCTGAGGTACTACAGTCCCTCGGTGGTGTACAGATTCCCTTCACCAACCCTCAGTTTGTCTAAAGGCTTGGCTGTAGGGCTCTGGCGTTTCCACTGTGTTGTTCAAGAAACTGCTTCTGGATTAGATGTCTTTCTGGTGAGTACCTCACTAACATGTGTCAAACCTTTAATTCTCTTTGATTTCATCAAAAGGATTGTGGATTTGTGTCCTATTCTTATGGTCCAGAATTGTGGGTTAGAGTTCTATCCATCTAGGATTGGGTTCAAGTCCCACCCTAGAGGGATTCTAGTCAGGTTAGAGTCCTGAATTTGGTTTGGGTTTGAGTACCAAAGAATAAAGGCAATACTAAAAAGCTTCAACCACTGAGATACTCAGTCTGACCTGGTTCTGGTTTTTGTCTGTCTGTCTGTCTGTATTTTTGGTCTGTGTAACAATATTTAGCTTAGCCGAGGTTAAAGACTTTGATAGTCACAGCAAAATCCTTATGAGATCTCTAGAAAAAGAGACTGTAAACAAGGAAGAAAAAAAAAAACTTAAGAAAATGGTACATGTAAAAAATTTACAAAGTAAGCTCCTCTTACTTCTTCTAGTTGTACCTTTCCTCTCCCCTCTCCTTCCCTTATTTCTCCTTCCATCTCTACTCCAGTCCCATGGTGTTTCTCTCATTTTGGGGATCCAAGATGTAGTGCTATGTTGAGCTCTTACAATGAGAAATAAATTATCCCAAACTGAAAAAACAAAGCACTGGACAACCAAATTCCAGTCAGCACTCCAGCAAGTATCTCTCCCTAGATGGAAGGGGTTTACTAAAGGAGATATAACATTGAAACAGCCAAAATGGAATTCTCAAACATCAGGCATGTCAGGTTTTCTGGGACTCCAGCTGGTTATATATTATGGCCCATTTTAGTGCATATTTTAAAATTGATGGTCAAATTACATCAAGAAAAATTCAGAGCTCAAATAGTTATTATTCGTTTTAAAAACCTGTAACTAAAGAGTTAACATGTAGTCTTCTAAGTTCTTTGCCAATTTTTTTTCCTGCCATCTTTGAATCTGCTGACTTCTCTACTGGTGTTGAGATTAAACCTGCTATTCTTTTCTACTGGTGTGGAGATAAAACTTACTTTCCTTGGTGTTACTAATTCAAAGTTACTTGGCTAAAGGGAAAAAGGGGATGAAAGCGCTCTTTTAAAATCAAACTGCCATGAAAACTGCTTTACCCATGGGGACAATAAATTTAGCAATTTAAATTGGTTCTAGTTTCATCAGGAAATAAGTTGGATCCAACTGTCTTGTTTACATATATACATGTTTTATGTTATACATTGTATCAACATGACACAAAATTCACTTATAAGTGAAAGCATACTTATAAATTCAGTAAATAAGTCAAAATGTTTTTCAAGTTCATGTGACTTTAGTAATCTTTGGCAAATAAAATGTAACTTTAAAATTACTGATAAAATTAAAATGTCTTCAGAATTGTCAGCATAAATTTTTGCCTGTTCACTAGTCAGTTAATATTTGCATCTGATACATATTTTAAGATATCAGGATTATAAAGTTATAAAGTTATAAACCTAGCCAAAAACAGAATAATCTTTGTTTATGTGATTTTTTGATAAATAAGTAATTTATTATTGCCGATTTCACAAAAATAATGAAATTTTCTGCATTACTGGTAAAATACTCACGTATTTAATTTTAAATTTCTTACTTAGGTGAACACTTGGTATTCACAGGCTATAAAATGGTTAACAAGGAAATAACTTGAAATGATGACTAGCTTTGTCTAATATCTCAGTTATCATAAATAATCTAGATAAACTGCTAAAAATAAATACAGTATAAATGGGATAAATGTCTATAAATGAAATTATAGATACTCATTGATTATCTCGATCATTTCCAATTAAGAAAATTTATAAGGAAACATGCTTTTAAGGATTATAAATGATTCTTATATATAAAGTACTGATATATGGCCAAAATTTTAAGATTTTTGCATCCTAGGTTTTTCACTAAAATAAGGGTTACTAACTGGGTGTGGTGGCTCAAGCCTATAATCCCAGCACTTTGAGAGGCTGAGGCGAGAGGACTGCCTGAGTCCACAGGTTTGAGACCAGCTTGGGCAACTTGGTGAGACCTCATCTCTACAATGAATCAAAAAATTAGTCGGACATGGTGGCACATGCCTGTAGTTACAGCTACCTGGAAGGCTGAGGTGGAAGGATTACCTGAGCCCAGCAACCAGGTCGAGGCTGTGGTGGCTGTGAGCAGCATGCCACTGCACCCCAGCCTGGGTGATAGAGACTCTCACTCAAAAATAATAATTATAAATAAGGGTTACTAGGAGTTAATATTGTGATTGATATATATTGCTGAGACTACTAGATACAAGAGAGGCAATTCTATATACAAAATGTATATGTAAAATGGGATATGGTTTTGTTAAAGAAAGTTATAAGATATAGGAATATGGTTTTTGTTTAAGAGAAAGGAATTTTGCCTAGTTTAGAAGTGTTTAAGGATTATTTCAAATCGAATAAATAAAAATGGTAGATAAAACTAAATGGAAATTAGAAAGTTGGAAAAGAAAATGGGAAAAAATGGTAAGAGGTTATAAAAGGTTTACAGAAATCTTACTTTGCAGTCAAAACTGAGATTGAATATCTTTGGTTAAGGTCTTATTAAAATCAGTTGTGATATTAAAAATACACTAATACAAAACTAAAAACTTTGGTTAAAAAAGGTTTTCTTGACATATTGATTTGCTCTCAATGAGGTTGCAAGAAATGCCGACTTTTAATTCTGAAAACTATTTCTTTTTAAACGTCTCAGATTTATATCTCAGAAGTTCAACTTTTCCTGTACCTTGTTACATATTAGTTGTAGATTATATATTATTGTTTTCTTTTCCTTTAACCCTTGAAAAGGTATGTCTTTTTGCTTGACTGGGATGATAACTCTCTTTCAACTTTTTTTGTCAGCTTTTCCCCCTTGGTTCTAATTTTGCTGTTATGGCATAATGCTAAAATGTTAATCTTGGAAGTCTAGAAAAGCAATGTGTTTCTCAAATCATAACATGCTTTTGTACTCTTGACTTTTTGAAATGTCAGAATTGTTTCATGTTACCAGGAAACTTCCTATGCTGTCACTAAGAGCCATGTGTCTCCCTGCCCAAGGTACCAGTTTTCCTATTAACTTTCCTCTATAATATAATATTCATTCATGACCCTGGACATAATCAGGGTCATTCATTGTTTTTAGGAAAAGCAATGACATCACAAGTTTTACTTTATCTTTTTGAAGATTGGTCTAAAAACAAAGATTTTATGTTTTATCAAGATAATTCCTACATTGTCTTTATTGGGCTTTTTAATTACTCAAAAAAATTGAGCCTTAAAAGGGTTAAGGTTTTTGCCTGAGCATGTTGGCTCATTTCTGTAATACCAGTATATATGGAGGCTGAGGCAAGAGGATTTCTTGAGCCTAGGAGTTTGAGACCAGCCTGGGCAACATAGCAAGACTTTATCTCTACAAAAATAAAATAAAATAAATGAGTCAGAAGCCGGGCTCGGTGGCTCAGCCTGTAATCCCGCACCTTTGGGAGGCTGAGGTGAGTGGATTGCCTGAGCCCGTGGGTTCGAGACCCACCTGGGCAGCAAGAACTCATCTCTACAATAAATAAAAAAGCAGCCGGGCATGGTAGCGCATGCCTGTAATTCCGGCTACTCGGAAGGCTGAGGCGGAAGGATCGCCAGAGCCCAGCAGGTCGAGGCTGCGGTGGCTGGGAGCAGCCACTGCACTCCAGTCTGGGCGACAGAGTGAGACTCCAACGCAAAAAAAAAAAAAAAAAAAAAAAAAAAGAGTCAGGCATGGTGACGCACGCCTGTAGTCCTAGTTACTCAGGAGGCTGATGCACAAGGACGACTTAAGCTTAGGGGTTGTGGTGTGGTGAGCCATGATGAGGCCACTGTACTCCAGCCAGGCCCTGATTCAAAAACAAGGGTTTAAGGTTTTTACATCCATGAAACTTTCTGTATTGCTTTTGAGGTATTTTGTTTATCATCCTAGTTAAGTAAATAACTATCTACCCAAGGTAATCTACAGATTCAACAAAATTCCTATCAAATTGACAGCATCATTTTTCATAAACATAGAAAAGACAATACAGAAATTCATACAGAAGAAAACACAAGCCTGAAGAGCTAAAACAATACTCAGCAAAAGGAACAAAGTTGGAGTAATCACACTTCTAGACTTTACTAAGACAGCATGGTACTGGTATAGGAATAGACACATAGACCAATGGGACAGGAAAGAGAATCTGGAAATAAAACCACATAACTTCAACCAACTCATCTTCGACAAAGCTGACAAAAAAAATGGGAAAAGGAAACAATATTTAGCAAATGGTGCTGAGAAAACTGTCTAACCACATACAAAAGAATGAAACTGGACCCCTAACTATCATCATATACAAAAATTAACTCAAATTGGATCAAGAAATTAAATGTGAAACCTCAAACTATAAGAATCTTATAAGAAAACTTAGGGAACACTCTCCTGGACATCAAAGTAGGCAATGAATTCATGGCCAAGTTGTCAAAAGCAAGTGCAACAAAAGCTAAGATTGAAAGGTAGAACCTTATCAAACTAAAAATTTTTACACAGCAAAAGAAACCATCAAGAGAGTAAAGAGACATTCCACAGAATGGGAAAACATATTTGCAAGCTTTGCATCTGACAAAGGTCTAACATCTAAGATCTACAAGGACCTCAAACAAAGTGATAGGAAAAAAAAAACCCCATTAAAAAGTGGGCAAAAGACATGAACAGACACTTCTCAAAGAAAGATATGAAAACAGCCAACAAACGTGAAAAAATGGTCAGCCTCACTAATCATCAGAGAAATGCAAATCAAAACTGCAATGAGATATCACACCAGAAAGAATGGCTATCATTAAAAAATCGATGGCTGCAACAAAAATAGAACACTTCTACACTGCTGGTGGGAATGTAAGTTACTTCTAGCTCTGTGGAAAGCAGTGTAAAATTTTCTCAAAGAACTAAAAATTGAGCTTCCATATGATCCAGCAATCTACTTCTGGGAATACACCCAGATGAACATAAATCGCTCTACCAAAAAGACACCTGCACATATATGTTCATTGCAGCACTATTTACAACAGCAAAACCATGCAACCAACCCAGATACCCACCAAAAGTAGACTGGACAAAGAAAATGTGGTACATATACTCAATGGAATATTATGCAGCCATAAAGAAAAACAAATTAATGTCCTTTGCAACAACATGGATGCAGCTGGAGACCATCATACTAAGTGAACTATCACAGAAACAAAAAACTGAATACTACATGTTCTCACTCATAAGCAGGCCCTGATTACTGGTCACATGAGCACAAAGGTGAGAACAACAGACTATAGACATTGCTAACAGAGGGAGGGAGAAGGGATAAGGGGCACCAACACATTGGGTACCAGGTACACTATCAAGGGAGAAAGGGTCCACTAGAAGCTCAGCCTCACCTGCATGCAATTTTCTTACATAGGAAATCCTCACATGTACCCCACAACTCTAAAATTAAAAAATGCGTAAATATAATTAATGCATACTGTTTCCCAAAAGAATCCATTCCCTTTTGTCCTGAATTTGGTGTTTATCATTCTAACGCATGTTTTTACACTTTTATGAAGGTATGTATTTCTAAACAATGTTTTGTACTTTTAAAAATCTTTTTAAACACATTATCTTAATGTAGACTTATACTATATGTATGATATTACCATTTGCTTTTCCTCTCAAAAACAAATAAATAAGAGGATGTGTGATTCAGATTTGGTAAAATGTTTTGAACCTTTTGACATCTATGGTAGGATTTGGTAAAACTGTATGGGAAATATTGTCAAATGATAAATAATCAGGTCAGCTATAATAAGACTAAAACCTATTTGCACATAAGTCAGTCCTACTATTATTTGTCTTTGATTAAAATGAGGGCCTGGAGAGAGAGAAATTATATTTCAAAAGATAACTACACACACCTACCTGTTATTGGATTCCAGCCCTGACCGTTGTTTTTGAGTTTTTATTATTTGTGTATAATTTAGACTAAATACAGAATTACCTCCTGACCTCAAGAAGTGTCCCCTAATGAACCTGGATATAACATATTTTAAAAACTTGTTGGGGTAGGAAGGTTGGATTTAGATGGCCGATGTGAGGCAGCTAGAGTGTGTTTCTCTTACCAAGTAAACCAAGATAGAAAGAGCTTCCTCAGTACCCAGAGAGGAACAAGACCAGCAGCACACCTCACAACTCATCAAAGAAGCAACAACAACATAGTGCAAAAAGGAGAAAAAAATCCACTGATCCAGGCTGGAACTAGCTACATTCTTACCTGGATCACAGACCACCAGCAGTCTCTGGATGCAGTGGGGAAGGCGAGTGAGGGAAATTCAGGAGTTCTGTGCTTCTACTGTGGACTTGGAGGGCCCCTGAGACTTGTGGGACTCCAATCTCTGACAGGAAACAGCCTAACCCACAGCTGCACTCTGCTGAAGCCCACATGGAGAGGTGCAGCACCATCCATCATATCCGAGGAACTCAACCCTTGCATGACTGCTTTCTAGCTGGCCTGGGATAGGGCAGGCCCCGAGGGCAAACTTTTCAGTAGCAAACAGTTCTCAGCTGGGGTGGGCTGCCATGAAAACACCTGAGGCTGACTTAACTTTGATATTCAAAAGGCAAACAGCCTGAGGTTAAAGTAGGATGCCTGGTGGGACACCTTGCCATAGCAATCTCTCACTCCCCATGTAAACTCTCCTGTGCATGCCATGCACAACAGTGTTACTCCAGTGGCTTGGGACTCCCTCCTAAACCACACTAAGGTAGCCAAGTGTGCACACCAGCAGGGTGCTTGAGCTCCTTGCCCCCCAACTCCCCTCAAAGGCTCAAAACAGAGAAATTGGGTAATCCCCAGAGCCCCACCCTTCACCTAGGTTGGTTGAGCACTTTCTTGGAGCAACATTTGCCAAGGAGAAACCCTACAGCCCCCATTGCAGCTGCCCTTCCCCACAAGCACCACTTCCTGGCTGGAGGTCAACAGCACAGTCCACCACATCTGATATAATACCTCAGCTTTGGGGAAGGCCTGATCCCAGACCCCAGATAACACTGTTTTCCAAGACCCTCCAGCCACTCCAGCAGTTCTGTGCAGATTCCCAGCACAGAACTGCTACAGTTGGCAATTGAAAAACTCACCACACCGAAGTTATATATAAACAAGGAAATCCTCCAGTGTCTATGTCAGCCCCTGTCAACCCAAAATAAGAAGAAATAGTCTACCCAAATGAGAAGGAACCCAGAAAAATAATCCTGACAAAATGAAATAGCAGAGTTCTCCAACACCCCCCAAAAGACCATTACAACTCCTCAGCAATGGAGGCTAACCAAAATGAAATATTTGAAATACCAGACACAGATTTTAAAAGGTTGATTATAAAATTGATCAATGAGCTTCAGGAGAAAATTGAAAGCCAACATAAAGAAATTTTTAAAAAACTATTCAGGACATAGATGAAAAATTCTCCAAGGAGACACCTAAAGAAATAAAAGTAAAAAAATAAACAAGCTGAAATTCTAGACATGAAAGAATGATTCAGGGAAATACAAAATGTAGGGGAAAGTTTTAAAAGTAGAATAAGCAGAAGAAAAGATCTCAGAACTTGAAGATAAGGCTTTTGAATTAACCCAATCAGGCAACAATAAAGAAAAAAATTATCAAGAGAATGGAACAAAATTTCCAAGAAATGTGGGATTATGTAAAATGTCCAAACCTAGGAACAGTAACTGTCTTGAGGAAGAAGATAAAGCAACCGACTTGGAAAACCTATTTGAGGGAATAATGGAGAAAAACTTCCCTGGCCTTGCCAGAGATTTAGGGATCCAAATACAAGAAGGCCCAAGAAACTGCAGAAGATCCATTGCAAAAAGATCAACTGGTTATGCAAGTTATTGTGAAGGGAAGAATGTTAAGTGCAGTAAGATAAAAAAAAAAGAGCATCAAATAACTTACAGAGGTAAACCTATAAGATTAACAGCAGACTTCTCAGAAGAAATTCCACAAACCAGAAGGGATCTGGGCCCCATCTTCCATCTCCACACACAGAATAGCAGTCCGACAAGGATTATGTATCCCATAAAATTAAGTTTCATAAATGAAGGAGAAATGAAGTCTTTCTTAGACAAACAAATGCTGAGGGAATTAATCACCACTAGACCAGCATATAAGAAATACCCTAAGGAGTTCTAAATACTGAAACAAAAGGTCAAAATACATCAGTAGAAAAACACTGGAAATCATGAAGTTCACAGGCCTTATGGAACACCAACACAATACAGAAAATAAATAAACAAAATAACCAGATAACCACCACTATGATGAAAGAAATAGTACCTTACATGTCATTATTAACACTGAACATAAATGGTCTCAATGCCCAACTAAAACAACACAGACTGGCAGAATGTATAAAAAAAATAAAATCCAAACATCTGCTGCCTCCAAGAGATTCACTTAACACACAAAGACTCCCTATAGAATCAAGGTAAAGGGGTGGGGGAAAATATTTCACATAAATGAAAACCAAAAATGAGCAGGAGTAGCCATTCTCATATCAGATAAAACAGACATTAAATTAACAACAGAAAAAAATACAAAGATGGTCATTACATAATGATAAAGAGATCAATGCAACTAGAAGATATAATATTAAATATATGTGTTCCTAACACCAGAGCCCCTGCTTTATACAACAAATATACTAGACCTAAAAAAAAGAGATAACAGCAATATAATAATAGTGAAAGACTTTAACACTCTACTGACAGCAATAGACAGATCATCGAGGCAGAACGTAAAAATAAAAAAAAAGATTGGAGTTAAACCAGACCCTATAACAAATGAAACTAACAGATAGCAACAGAACATTCCATCCCAAAACCATAGAATATACATTTTCTCATCAGCACATGGAACAATCTCCAAAATAGAATATATGGTAGGCCACAAATCAAGACTCAATAAATTTTAAAAAATCAAAATCATATCAAGCACATTCTCAGACCACAGAATAAAACTAGAAATTAACTACAGGAAGAACTCACAAGTCCAAAAAAAAAAATCATGAAAGTTAAACAATTTGCTCCTCAATGATCCTTGGGTCAACAACGAAATCAAAATCAAAATTTTAAAATTCCTCGAAACAAATGACAACAATGAAACAAGTTATCAAAACCTTGGGACACTGCAATAGCTGTGCTTAGAGGAAAATTTATAGTACTTACAGCATACATTATCATACTTACAGCACATATTAATCAGACTGAAAGTTGCATATTGACAACCTAACATCACACCTCAAAAAACTAGAAAAACATGAACAAACCAAATCCAAGGCTAGCAGAAGAAAAGGAATAATGAAAATCAGAGCAGAACTACATAAAATGGAAATAAAAACAATACAATGGATCTATGAAACTAAGGTGGTTATTTGAAAAGACAGAAAAAAGTTACAGACCACTAGCTACATTAATTAAGAAACAAAGAGAGAAGATTCAAATTAGCTCAATCAGAAATGAAAATGGAAACATTACAACTGATACAATGAAAATTCAAAAGATCATCCAAGACTATTATGAATGCCTGTATGCAAGCAAAATGGACAATCTAAAGGAAATGAATAAATTCTTGAAAATATACAATCTCAAAACTTGAATCAGGAGGAAACAGAAACCCTGAACAGGCCAATAATGTGTAGTGAGTTTGAAACTGTAATTAGACGTCTCCCAACAAAAAAAGTCCAGGACCTGATGAACTCACAGTAGAATTCTACCAGAACTTCAAGGAAAAACTGGCACCAATTTTACTGAAGTTATTCCACAAGATTGAAGAGGAGGGAATCCTCTTTAACTCATTCTACAAGGCTAGTATCACTCTGATACCAAAGGCAGGAAAAGACACAACAAAAAAAAGGAAAGCTACAGACCAATATCCCTTATGAACATAGACACAAAAATTCTCAACAAAATATTAGAAAACTGAATTCAACAGCACATAAAAAACAATATACCATGACCAACTGGGTTTTATTCCAGGCATGCAAGGGTGGTTCAACATACACCAGTCAATAAACATGAGCCACTATACAAACAGAATTAAAAGCAAAAGTCTAATGATCGTTTCAACAGATGGTAGAGAAAGCATTTGATAAAATCCAGCATCTCTTCATGATAAAAACCCTCAGAAAACTTCCCAGGAAGAAGCTGCTGGCTCCAGGCTCTGCCTCACCACTGCAACATCTGACTGGACACTGGCAGCAAGGGTTGCAGAGAGAACACAGCAAGGGATTCCAGAGGTAGAGTCACACTGGAAAAGATGAAGCAGGCACTCTGGCACCCTCTTGGAAACTGGGCAGGAAAGTGCTCTGGCTTGCTCACCATGGAGCAACAGATCTGACCCAATCTCTGTGACTAGCAGATTAACGACTCAGGTGTTGATCATCACCCAGAGGGAATATCCTGAAAGTACAAACTCCGGATGGACAGGATGAGTGCTGAGTCTCAGGCACCCCACCCTCTATCCTGATTCAGCTGCGGGACAAAGGGTGTGGCCAGAAAAGAACAAGGAAAACCTCAGAAGAGACAGGCAATGAATCTAGGGCTGACCCAACCCCCTCCTCCCCAGCAATCCTCTGAATGACAGATCCCCACAGCTGGAGCACAACTGAGAGGGACAAACCCAGGTAGAGCCAGGATGTCAGCCACAATAGGAGGACTCTACTCTAAGATATTGGCTGGGGCACCCTCCGCCAATACCTGAAGCAGAGACAATCCTGAACCTCCCTACCAGAGGGGATCCCCCTGATCATAACAGAGTGGGAGGGGAGAGCTGAAGCCCCACCTATCCCCACTGCCCCCTCCTCCTTCCCTGGGCTGGACACTGGGAAGATTGTGAATGAGGTTGAAGCTCTGCAGGAGACAGTAGAGGGGCAGCTGAGAGCAACTATTACAGAACCTGCCACAAGAGGGCAGGTCTGTTTGTTAACTTATTAATATTTTTCCTTTTTGCCCATCTCATTTCATGCTATTTTCTGCTGTCCTCCTCATTGCTGTTACTGTATCTTTGACTCAGTGGGTACACACAGATATCCAATACATCATCATATAGAGGGCTGGTGTGGAGTGGGTCTCAGGGAACCCATACCACAATCAGTGAATGTTGTGATTTGCAAGTAGTTTCTGAATATCAGCACCCTAACCTTCATCCCATTCAACTCTCAAAACTACAAGAGACAGCAAAGCTTCCCATTCACAATCCTGTTTCAAAATAAAACAGATATAAATTCAGAGCCCTGATCAGGGAAGAACAGAGGGCTGAGAAGATATCAGAAGTGAAAGTCTCTCCCACTGCCACTGGGTAACTGGAAAAGAAAGAGATCTATTACAAATGAGGAAAACTCAGTGGAGGAACACAGGTAATTTCCAGTGTTACAAAAAGAAACACCTGAAAAATCAGAACACAGAGCCCAAACAATGGAAGTCACCAACAACTGGTCCCAGAATACAACAGGGATTAGGGCATGGATGGAAAGAGTGAATAAGACTCAAGAAAGACAAGAAGCAATACTGAAAGAACTTGCAACAGAGATTTGGGCGATAAAAAATTTCATCCAGTAAATAAATAACAAGATGACAGGCATGGAAAGCAGACATATCAAGCAGAAGAAAGAGTCTCAGAACTTGAAGACCAAAACACAAAATTAACCTGATCTGTAAAAAACAGAAAGAAAACTCAGAAGAAAAGAACAAAGCCTACAAGAGATGTACAACTATATCAAGAAGCTGAACCTATGCCTGATTGGTATCCCAGAAGAAGAAAGGGAAATGGAGAAAACCTTGGAGCAAGTATTCCAGAAGATTCTCCAAGAAAACTTTCCCTATCTCACTAGAGATGTAACCATCCAAACACAAGAGATACAGAGAACCCCTGCAAAACATCAAATAGGAAGACCAACTCCTAGACACATAGTAATTGACCTACACAAAATAGGTACAAAAAAAGTTCTAAAGGCAGCAAGAGAGAAAGGCCACACTACCTACCAGGGAAAACAAATCAGAATAGCAGCAGACCTATCAGCAGAAACACTATAAGCTAGAAAGGACTAGAGTCTTTTCAAAGTCCTCAAAGATAAACAATTTCAACCAAGAATTTCCAACCCAGCCAAGCTCAGCTTCGTCAACAATGGAGAATTAAACTGGGCTCTGTGGCTCAGCCTGTAATCCTGCACCTTTGGGAGGCTGAGGTGAGTGGATTGCCTGAGCCTGCAGGTTAGAGACTCGCCTGGGCAGCGAGACCTCATCTCTATAATAAATTAAAAAATCAGCTGGGCGTGGTAGCGCATGCCTGTAATTCCAGCTACTTGGAAGGCTGAGGCGGAAGGATCACTGGAGCCCAGCAGGTCGAGGCTGCAGTGGCCAGGAGCGGCCACTGCACTCCCATCTGGGTGACAGAGTGAGACTCCAACTCAAAACAAACAAACAAACAAATAAACAAAAAATGGAGAATTAAAATCCTTCCCAGACATCCAGTTCCTAAGAGATTATGCAGCTTCCAGATAAGCTCTACAGGAGACATTTTAAAAGGTATTAAGCACAGAAGAAAGAATAAAAAAAGAATGGCCATGCACTTCCCAAGAGTACAGCAGAACACAGATTTAACAGAGAATACATTGCAACTGCAAACTTAAAAACACACATACATCATCCCAAAAACTAAAAGAAACAAAGAAAAAAACTTTATAAAAAGCTCATAGCCAGGCTCGGTGGCTCAGCCTGTAATCCTGTGCCTTTGGGAGGCTGAGGTGAGTGGACTGCCTGAGCCCACAGGTTCGAGACCTGCCTAGGCAACTTGGCGAGACCTCATCTCTACAATAAATCAAAAAATTAGCTGGGTGTGGTAGTGTGCGCCTATAGTTCCAGCTACTTGGAAGGCTGAGGCAGAGGATCGCTGGAGCCCAGCA